>NC_141678.1:90571035-90711035 GCF_028749965.1 Puma concolor | reverse complement strand
ATTAAGCATTATGTGCAACACTATCAAAAGATCAGCCATGAAAGAGCAGAGCTGTACCAAAGAACTATGGAACCACCATTCTTTTTCACCAAACAAGGAAGTAATGAAATTTGCAAAATGTGTGGACACAGATGACTTTTGGATTGCCAAGATTTTGAAGAACTAGATGATCTAAGGCAAGTGTTCCTGAAACTGTTTTCACATCTGTGAAATGTAACGGTTCCCTTTCATCCAAAAATTGGGGTGTGTGGGTGGCTCAGTCGGTTGAGCATCTGACTTCAGCTCAGGTCAAGATTTCACAGTTCATGGGCTCAAGCCTGGCATCAGGCTCTGTGCTGACAACTCAGAGCCTGGAGCCTGCTTCGGATTCGGTGTCTCCCTCTCTCTCTGCCTCTTCCCCTGCTCGTGGTCTGTCTCTCTCTGTCTCTCAAAACTAAATAAAAATGTTCAAAAAAATTTAAATCCAAAAATCTATATAGTTCTGCAGTAAGCTACCTAGTGTCAGGACAAATTACACACAGCCAGGCACTGACATCTGCCAGGCACATGAAGTGAGACCCTTAGAAAGCCCTATAGAATATAACCTCCTTTATAAAGGCTGGTAAGTTATTTTCAAAGAGTTAAATTACCCCTTTAGAATCTTAGTGGTTCTATAAATATGGTCTAAAATCATTACTAAAGCTATGAATCCTTCCACTAAGGAAAAGAAAGTAACTCTCCACTCCACTTCAGAACATCATTACTGCAGTAACATCAACCTAAGTCTCCACAACCAAAACAATGAGGAACCAGGACAGTCCCCAGAGGACACGTGCGAAGACGGGACACCGCCCACCGAGCAGCAAGCGGAAGCAAGCTGTCACAACCGAGGAAAGCCCCCTGGCCGTCCTGGTGGGGCCTCAGCAGCACAGTGGGCAGGAAGGGCTGATGGAACTGGTGCTAAACCAGGGGAAAAACAACTGCAAAGCAGAGCCCTGCCGGCGAAAACCGGGCACTTGGAGGAGGCAGCGGTTTCTGATTGAAATTCACAGTTTCCGTCTCTCGGTGCAAACCCTTCCATCTCCAGGGACAGAGCTCGCCCAGGCTTCGTTCTCAGACACTGCAGCAGGCTAATCAGGACTCCTAACAAGCAAGGTCAGGCACGGCTGCCGGGAACCCCGGCGTCTGTCGTGAGGAACGTGTGTGGGCTTCAGGATCCTTCTCTAAGAGCTGCCGTGCTCTGCAGAAACCGCTTCTCTATGCCACGAATGACAGCGGGTCCCTCCACCGTCAACCTCGCGCTATGCAAGGAAGAACACTAAGATTTCCAAATCAAATTTTGCTCATAATAAATGTGAGTAAAATAGCCACATAAACTAACAGTTCACACTGATATTTCAGATAAATTTTTAAAGAGTGATGATCTTCTAACACATGACATTTTTGTTGAAAGTCCATCCGGTGTTTTGCATTAATGGCATGGCCAGAGAGCAGTCACTTCAGCGCTCACCAAAGCTTCCTCCTGCACTAAGTGGGGCACTTCTCTTCCCAGCCAGACGACTAAATAAAAATTTTCACACCACCTTTTCTTCTCTGCGCGCCAGCACGTGGGGTGCATCATCTGAATGTGGGAGGTGACCGTCTTACCAAAAAGACTGTGGTGCACGAAACAGGGCCAGAAATAAATTATCTTCGGTCCATCAGTGGCCCCATCTCATTTTATTTATACATTCAATAACGTAATGAACGTCGGTGGATTTGCCACCAAACCTGAGAATTAGAACACTGTGTACCAGATTTTAATTTATCCCGACCTCGAACTTCCAGCTGTGAATGATTACCTTCTCAGATTTTTGTTCACTCTTTCCTTATTTTCATCATCATCAACTCTAGCAGTTGAACCACTTGATTAAACTGTTTTGGTTTTAACCACTTCCTGAGAGGCACTGGAGACCTGGGACAGGAAGAACACAACAGACGAAGCAGTGCCGAGGCAGGCAGGCTGGGCTCCAGCAGCAGCCGAGTTAGGAGCTCTGACCGGTGGCTCTGAGCATGTCCGATTCCAACCACAATGTCCAGAGGAATTTAAATTCTGTGTGACCACTGGCACATGAACTCTATCATGAGTGTGAAATCTGCAGAAGTCAACGGCCTACAGTACAGTAGCTCTGTGCATGAGACATTTACTCTGCTGAGGAGCCCACGGCTTCTCTGAGGTGCAGAGAAGGTCCCTCGTCACTGATGTGGTCTTTGGGACCCTCTGCCAGGTGCAGGCAGAGTAGCTATGCTCTTGTTTGGTTTTACGCGGTTCTATTCTACATACATTATGTTTGCTGTTTAACAGAAGAGAAAACTTAAAAATGCATTGAAGCTTTGAAATATGTCCATATACTGTTATCATTACAAGTATGAATAAAAAAATAATAAGCATTGGGTTAAATCCTTTGTTAATATTTTTCCTCACCTTCAAAATCTAGTAATCACGAAACAATGTATTTAAAAAAAAAATAAACCCAAAAAACCCTAAATGTAAAAGACTTGATATCCAGCAGTAAGTCTGCCAATATGTGTCATATCCATGTCACGTGATTTATAAATGTGAAATGAGACAAAGATATTGTGAACACCACAATGCTGTCATAATGAAAAAGAAAATCATCAGTTATAATTAACATGCAAAAACTTTGAGTTTAATTTAAATACAAACTTTCATATGTATGTTCTGCTGAATCTGCTGTTTCCCATAATCATTTGCTCAACCAGATTAGCATGGAAAAAGGGGCACAGATATTATTTAGACATCAGCAACTGAAACCTTCTTTAATACGTATTCATCTAAAAACAAGCACTCTTTAAGTTACAAAATGTTACGCGTACATAGACTGTGATTTTTTATAAGAGTAGAACTATAAATTCATGCTCACTTCACCACAACCCTGACAACTGAGAACAGGTGTCGTCCTCAGCATCACAGATGAGAAGGTGAGAAAGTCACACTGACTCAGAAGAATGCACTTGAGCTTGGTTACACTAAGAGGCAGGATCATCTACAGTAACATAAACTATGTTAATCTGTGATACCTTCTTCATAGTGTGATCATAAATCATGTATTAGACCAGCAAAGAAAAAGGCCATCTTACAAAAAGAAAAATTTCAGCGAAGATTTTAGCATCTTAAATCCAGCAATATTCATGGAGTGTCAATCACCCTCTGAAAAGCTGACAGAGAAAGAAAGCCACCAACAACGTCCTCAAGAAATCATCTCCTGTGGAAACAGGGCATACGCTGTAAAGTAGAATGTGTTAAATAGTACACTGGCCTTGGTGGGAAGAAGTGATTATAGAGAGTGAAAATTTACGGGGGCATTTCCAATAAGACAAAATCTGGACCTTGCTTGAACAGACAATACGTGTGACCCACCTAGAGGACACGGAGACATGGCTTCCAGCAGGGCAGTGGGCGGGAGTTTTTCATGTTGTCTTGACCCAACTCCTGTATCATGCTTACTACACCATGCTGGAAATCATCCATAAAACAAGAAAAGAACTGGAATTACATTAAAACTCAATGAAAAGGACTTTCTCTGAAAAGGAGGTCTCTATGTTGGGATCACATGCTAGAAGTAACTCAAAATGAAATTAGGTTGATTTACAGAAAAGTACTAGCGTTTGACAGTTTTCAACCTATGTGTTCATTTACACGATTCAATCTGCGGAGGTGCTAACATTTTAGTAAGCATCAAAGACATCATGATTCTTCTGAAAGGGAATGAAGGATTGGCTGGAATGAAGGACGGTGCTTGGGTGAAACACTGGCATTACTACAGGGTCAACGCATCTCATGTGGCACATCGGAGTCTGCTTGTTTTCTCCTGTGAATACTAAGGGCAACAGAGCCATAAAACCAGTGGAGACGCCCTTTGCTTTAAGCTCACAATTGATTATACAAGTGACCCCAGTGCCAAGAAATGGGGAGAAATATCTTAGAGAGTAACTTACGTAAACCCTTGATTTTTCCTATCAGAGCTCCATAGCATAATGAAATGTAAACACCTTGTTTCTCATCTGCTAAAATGGATGATCAAATTTGCTTTGATCTAACTTTATAAAAATTACCTTCAGAAAGGTTATAAGTTTCCTGAAAACTCCTCAGGAAAAATTTTAATCTTGGACTTTTATAAGCAACTACCAAGACATCATGAATATAAAGAACCTCTCACAAAAAGTCAGTACTGTATAATGAAACTGTGTAAAAGTTGGTAATTAAGCATAATTGAAGGCTGCAGTGAACATATAGGCCTTTGTTCTTTTTAATTCTGGCACTGACTGGGAATTAAAGATAAGAGCTTAAGGCATATTTTAGTCAGAGTCCAGATGTATAAGCCCCAATGTTCTAAAAGTAATTTAAGTGAAATAAAAGAAGAGAATGGCCAAAAATATTCTAGATGCCTGCCAGGGAAAAACACCTATATTCTGAACATTTAACATATTTGATCAATCATATTTGGAATCATTTATTCCCTGACCTTAAAAAAAAGTTAAAATAGCAGATATTCTCATATCCAAGATCTGAATGAATTACTAAAGCATAGCAAAAAAAAAAAAAAAAAAAAAAAACCCTTAAAAATTAATTTGTCACATTAAACAACAATTATTACATGCAAAGTAATTTGAACGTTCATGCTAAAAAAGGTATAGACAGTTCACTATTGCCACAAAATTCAATTGTCTTATTTCAATATAGGAGTAAGAGAGGAGACAAGAGAATAAAGATTCTCAGTACTAAACCATACATCTAGGGTCTAATAACTCACAAAGTAGTACTAGATGACATAATTATAATGTATGCAGTATTATTATAGTCTTTTGGGTTTCTTATTTTGGGAGCTGGAAGTGGTGGGATAGAGGAATTTCTTTTTTTTTTTTTTTAATTTTTTTTTGTTTGTTTCAACGTTTTTATTTATTTTGGGGACAGAGAGAGACAGAGCGTGAACGGGGGAGGGGCAGAGACAGAGGGAGACACAGAATCGGAAACAGGCTCCAGGCTCTGAGCCATCAGCCCAGAGCCCGACGCGGGGCTCGAACTCACGGACCGCGAGATCGTGACCTGGCTGAAGTCGGACGCTTAACCGACTGCGCCACCCAGGCGCCCCATAGAGGAATTTCTAACCACACACACATATCTATTCTTTATTCACGGATGTTCCATAGGAATATGATGAAAAACAAGACCAGTTAGAGATGGAATAAACAAGAAAGGGACTGATAAAGGACCGGGGCCTCGGGCTGAGAGTCCAGAATGTTTGGACTGGCCAGCAGGACAGAGGGGACCCAGTATGAGTGTGCAGGGGGAGTAGGCAAAGTATGTAGAAGGGAAGAAAATGGGTTATAGAGTTGAGAAAAGAACGTGTCTAACAAAATACAACGGGCGATTAAGGGGCTTCTTTGCAGGTTGGCTCTGCAGCAGGATGCAGCAGAAGGACACTGGAGCTGGAACAAGAGAAGGGCCCAGGCAGCCAGCCAGGGAAAGGAGACAGGGCTCACGGACGCACGTCGCTGCGACAATGCTAGCCCACTCGCCTGCAGTCTCTCCCTGGTGTCTGCACTCCACATGACAGATGAACAATTCCAAGAGTTCTAACTTCCCTGGCTTTCTCTTACATACAGAGTGAACGGTCACCGGCACCGGGCTCAAGGCTCTTCTCAGTCGGACTCCAACCCAGCTTCCCAGGCTCATCCTAACCCGTCCCATAATCCCCTTAAATGAAATCCTCCTAGTGGTGACCGTTTCCCCCACAGTGCACAGTCTGTGGTCTCAGGGTTCCATCTCCTACCACTCTCTGCCAACCCCACGCCCAAGGCCACTGCAGGCTCGTGGAAACAGGGCATGTGAAGCTCACACACACCTCACAGAGGGCCTCTCACCGTGCTCCGCTGGGAAGGCTCTAAGTCCACGTTACACTTACAATGTAGCCCCAGCAAAAAGGTCCTTCCTGACCATCCATCCTAAAATAACACCTCTCTCAGACACTCTGGAATAGCACCCAAGTGTCTGTCCATCAGAATCTTACCCCCACAGAATTCTCTCTTACCTTTATGTTTGTATTATGTGTCTAAGCTGCACCTCAGCTCAGCAGCCCCAAATCTGAGGGGTGTAAGAACAGAAGCTGTTATCATCTTCAAATACCAATACCATCTCGATTCTGGAACACAGCCGTCACTGTAGTAATAAACGTTTACAGGAAGAATAAGCCAACAGGGGCACCTGGATGGCTCAGTCGGTTAAGCACCCAACTCTTGGTTTCGGCTCAGGTTTGTGAGATGGAATCCCGCGTCGGGCTCTGCGCTGAAAGCGTGGGGCCTGCTTGGGATTCTCTCCCCCCGCCCCCGTGCCCCTGCCCTGCCCCACTCGTGCTATCTCTGTCTCTCTCAAAATAAATAAATAAACTTAATTAGAAAGAATAAGCCAATAAATAAATGAGATGCCTTTATCAGCATAATAACCTTATGCAAGATTTTTTCCTCTCCTAAAACCTTCTTCTGTATCATTGTGTAGCTCTTCTCTTTCTTTGGATGTATTATACACAACTGTATAAAAACCAATCTCTTCTAAAAAACAAAGTCATATAATATTCATGGTATTTTAATGCCCAGGAATTAAATACAGAAATGAATACTCGATAAAATGCTGGCTTAGAACTAAAGAATAAAGTTTAGAAAAAGCAGAAAACAATCTTACATTTCTATAACAAATATATATACCACTAACACTTAGAATTCCTCCACTACCAACTTGAGAATTTCTTTTAAAGTGGTAAATACGGTATTTGATCCACATGACCATGATGCACTAAGAAGGTATGTGATCACATAACCATGAGGCACTAAGAGCGGCTCTCATTTCTGACCGAATGAGAGAGGATGTCCTAGTATAAACGCATCCTCCCTTTCCCTGCCGAGTACATACTAATTCTGTCTGCTTAGCAAACTGTAGGAGCAATCGGTCTTCAAAATAACAAATAATCATGAGAAACAAAAAACACCATTTGAATCAGTGCAAGGAAGTACATTAAGTGTTCATACCGCAGGGCAAGGACAGTTTTAAAAAAGTCTAATAGGACTGCACAATGCTAAACACACTGCCCCCACACCAAAAGCTGAAGGCATACACAGTCCCAAGTACTGACCCTACTTTACAAAAATTCCCATTGCAAAACTTCCTTTGAATTATGTGAGCATTGATTTATGTGAGGTGGTTAAAACATATTGCTCACATAAAACGGGAATTTGCCAGAAGGAAAAAAGCGAGGAAACACGAAGTAACAGAAGTACATGAAATGCGCGTACCACGGAGCCCACTCCACCGTGCAGACACGGACAACGACTCCGGCCCGGAGCTTCCCGGAAGTAAACATAACGAGGAAAGCTCAGTTACATACAGGATTTGCTGGTGCTTAAGACCAAAATGACAAGTTGTTTCAGAAAGGCACAACCTTTCCTGGAATAAAGACCAGAGGGAAACTGGCCCCCAAGTCTCACAAGGAAGATGTGACCTGTTTTCATGAGCAGCAACCTGTAGCTCACAGTAACAAAGATACGACTTTTATAAGGTTACTTCTTAAAACATCCCTAAATGTAAGCAATTATCACAAAAACCAGGAAGAAAGCAAGTAACACAGTGGAGGAAAGTGGCTCTCTCACGATGGTGCTCACCGAGGTTGCGGGCGGAAGCATGTTCAGAAGGAAGGGAATACGCACCGCGAACAGCACTAAAACAGCCGGACAGGCGCACCGAGGACAGCACTAAAACAGCCGGACAGGAGCACTGAAAACAGCACTAAACCAGCCAGATAGGTGCACCGCGGACAGCACTAAATCAGCCGGACAGGCGCACCGAGAACAGCACTAAAACAGCCGGACAGGCGCACTGATGACAGCACTAAAACAGCCGGACAGGCGCACCGACGACAGCACTAAAACAGCCGGACAGGCGCACTGACGACAGCAGTAAAACAGCCGGACAGGCGCACCGACAACAGCACTAAACCAGCCGGACAGGCGCACCGACGACAGCACTAAAACAGCCGGACAGGCGCACCGACGACAGCACTAAATCAGCCGGACAGGCGCACCGACGACAGCAGTAAACCAGCCGGACAGGCGCACCGACGACAGCACTAAAACAGCCGGACAGGCGCACCGTGGACAGCACTAAAACAGCCGGACAGGCGCACTGAAAACAGCACTAAACCAGCCAGATAGGTGCACCGCGGACAGCACTAAATCAGCCGGACAGGCGCACCGAGAACAGCACTAAAACAGCCGGACAGGCGCACTGACGACAGCACTAAAACAGCCGGACAGGCGCACCGACGACAGCACTAAAACAGCCGGACAGGCGCACTGACGACAGCAGTAAAACAGCCGGACAGGCGCACCGACAACAGCACTAAACCAGCCGGACAGGCGCACCGACGACAGCACTAAAACAGCCGGACAGGCGCACCGACGACAGCACTAAATCAGCCGGACAGGCGCACCGACGACAGCAGTAAACCAGCCGGACAGGCGCACCGACGACAGCACTAAAACAGCCGGACAGGCGCACCGTGGACAGCACTAAAACAGCCGGACAGGCGCACTGAAAACAGCACTAAACCAGCCGGACAGGCGCACCGACGACAGCACTAAAACAGCCGGACAGGCGCACCGACGACAGCACTAAATCAGCCGCACAGGCGCACCGCGGACAGCACTAAAATAGCCGAACAGGATCACCGAGGGCAGTACTAAACCAGCCAGACAGGCGCACCGACGACAGCAGTAAACCAGCCGGACAGGCGCATTGACGACAGCACTAAACCAGCCAGACAGGCACACTGACGACAGCACTAAACCAGCCGGACAGGCGCACCGACGACAGCACTAAAACAGCCGGACAGGCGCACCGACGACAGCACTAAAACAGCCGGACAGGCGCACCGAGGACAGCACTAAAACAGCCAGACAGGCGCACCATGGACAGCACTAAAACAGCCAGACAGGCGCACTGAAAACAGCACTAAACCAGCCGGACAGGCGCACTGACGACAGCACTAAAACAGCCGGACAGGCACACCGACGACAGCACTAAACCAGCCGGACAGGCGCACCGACGACAGCACTAAACCAGCCGGACAGGCGCACCGACGACAGCACTAAAACAGCCGGACAGGCGCACCGACGACAGCAGTAAAACAGCCGGACAGGCGCACCATGGACAGCACTAAATCAGCCGAACAGGCGCACCGCGGACAGCACTAAATCAGCCGGACAGGCGCACCGATGACAGCACTAAACCAGCCAGACAGGCGCACCGAAAACAGCACTAAAGCAGCCGGACAGGCGCACCGAGGACAGCACTAAACCAGCCGGACAGGCGCACCGTGGACAGCACTAAAACAGCCAGACAGGCGCACCGAGGACAGCACTAAAACAGCCGGACAGGCGCACCGTGGACAGCACTAAAACAGCCGGACAGGTGCACTGAAAACAGCACTAAACCAGCCGGACAGGCGCACTGAGGACAGCACTAAACCAGCCGGACAGGCGCACCGAGGACAGCACTAAAACAGCCGGACAGGCGCACCGAGGACAGCACTAAAACAGCCGGACAGACATACAGAATGCAGACACTCCGCGGGGCTTCTGAACACTCCGCTGAAGGGGGAGTGGGGAGGCCCTGATTCACGGACACTGAGGAGCCAGATGAAGACACGAGCCTGAAAAGAGGGATTTGTATCTCCTTGGGGATGAGCCATGACAGTTAGCTCTAAGTAGGTCCAAATTTCTTCCCTCAAAAGTAAGTTGGAAACTTCAACAGACAAATGAGGATCTGAGAACTGACATTCCAGACCACTGACAACTTTGTTAACTTTCATGAGGAAAATTCATCAAGTCAGAGTTAGAAAATACCCATTTCAGTAAGAAAACATTTGTCATGAAGCAACCATAGAACATCTAAATTACCCGTTTAATTGAGAAATATTTCCCAGATGCTGACAAGATACCTTTGGTGGAAAATATATACTTACCTCCATGTGTACCTTAATAAATTGTCAGTTTAAGTCAGTAAAGTATAAAAGGAAATTTTCTAAAAATAATAAATAACCTTGGCTTTAGATGAATTGATGTGACTTCTATCTATCTTTCCACGTAGAAGTAATTATTTAGAAGGGCCATCTGTCTGTTCAATCCCACTTGTTCACAATAAAACCATGTCAAATGATCACAGGACACTAATTCTACACTGGATACTATCTGCACATGGAGAAATGGGAAAAGACAGAGAAAGAGTCCTGAGCTCACGCAATATGAAGTCATTAAAATAGGACAATCTCCCACTCATTAAAAAAAGCAAGCCACGATGGAAAGAAGACATGTTTTCCTCCACTGTGGCTCAAGAGTTATTTCTGGTGTGTGTGTGTGTGTGTGTATTTTTTAATCAGAGAAGAGCCCATAAACACTTTATTTTTCCTAAATCAGGCCAAATAAGAAAGAAAGAAAGAAAGAAAGAAAGAAAGAAAGAAAGAAAGAAAGAAAGAAAGAAAGAAAGAAAAGAAAAGAAAGAAAAGAAAAGAAAAGAAAGAAAAAGAAACAGGGAGGGCAGAAAGGAAACTCTGTTAACCATTCGAGTAAGAGAAGAAATAAGAGGGAAGGCCAACAAGCAGCAGGGGTGGGGAGAGACAGCCCAAGGCCAGCAGTCATACAGTGTGACCCACAAGTTGGAGAAAGAACACTCCATGGAGATCTAAGATGGGCATATAGCACAAAGTAAAGTATCTCAGTGTATCCATGAGAATAAGCTACCCATTTCAGTGACAGAAAACAGTATTTACCCCCTCAAAAAATCATGAGGCATAAACACTAAGAAAGATTCTGGTCCTTCACTAAAGAATCACGTGCCAACTTAGCCCAAGGTAACTTTTAAAAACAGACAATCAAGTGACAATAATGAATTAACCTCATGCTCTTCTGAGAGGAAAAATTTGAGTCTGTTTAAATATATGTCATTCACAGTTTTTATAAAAAGGTATTATTTTCTCATTTAAAAGCAATTTAAGTTTCTAATCAACGCAAACCACTGCCAGCAAAGCTTCAAAGGCAACTCCCTGTGCAAGTATATATGCTTTTCCCAGGACTGTTTCGGTCTGGGATACTTTCATGTTTCAAGAAAAAGAGTGATGTTTTCCATCTAAACTGAAAAGCAGGAAATAATGATGTTTTCATAAAATTTTAACATATAAACATAAAAGTTTATGAGAAGAGAGAGAAAGGAAAGGAGACCAGGTAGACCCCAAAGGCCTACACGATGTCACGTCTGGTCACAATGCGTTACAAGAAATTAGAACCAAGTATCAGAGTTGTGAGGATTTCTACCCCACAGTTTAGTCTAGGTAACACCTGGCATGTATAAAAGTGTGGGGGAAAGATTTTACTTAGCAATAAGATCAAAGGTACCATTAAAAACAAGATGGCTAACCACAATCCCAAGAGTCTGATAAAAGGCGATAGGGCCAACACAAATCTCACAGCTCAAGAATCTGAAGGAGGCCTGGGGGAAACCCATTCACTGGAACAAAAGCACTAATTAGCCCTGAGCCTACCCCTGACCCCCTGCCTCCTCCCCGCTCCTAGGGCCTAAACACCCCCCACAGTCATGTTGACAATAATGCTCTATCAGAGACTGAGAACCTGAGTAGAGGCCTACAAAGTGGCTTCACTAAGGTTGTGATGTAGATACTCATTAATAAATCGAAAAAATAGGTACACTTCCTTTGATCATGAAATTATTTAGCTCTTAGACTGTCTAATGCATGGATCCAATTTAAAATTCTCTGGGTGAAAGTAGCTGGGGGGCTTAGGAGCCTTCCTGAGATGCTGCCTGGGCAGATACCTCCCGCTGGTGCCTGGACACCACAAATTCAGAGATTCCCGGTGAGCCCTTTGCCTCCTCCTATAGATCCACACAAGCACTGAACTAGGAAGGCCATCTCCTTCTGTTGTTATATGCGCCTGGCTTTCACAAGAGATAGACTTATTATGGCTGTTTCAGTTGTGGTAATTGTGCACAGGCTCGTTTTCTAGATTACTATTAGCAAATTCAAAGAGTCATAAAGATACTTTGGCTTACTATATTAAGAACAGAATTACTTATTTAAAATAGGAAATACTTGGGGGCGCCTGGGTGGCGCAGTCGGTTAAGCGTCCGACTTCAGCCAGGTCACGATCTCGCGGTCCGTGAGTTCGAGCCCCGCGTCAGGCCCTGGGCTGATGGCTCGGAGCCTGGAGCCTGTTTCCGATTCTGTGTCTCCCTTTCTCTCTGCCCCTCCCCCGTTCATGCTCTGTCTCTCTCTGTCCCAAAAATAAAAAAAATAAAAAAAAAAAAAATAGGAAATACTTTAGAATGAATTTGAAAATTAATTGGAGTTTATTATTTTGGAACGTGAATCAGATGTCGCTATACTGAGTTCTTGATATTTAAGTGTATGAGACTTCAGAAACACAGTAATGTACTACCTTAAAATAAGTTCAGGCAAATTTAGGGACAAAAAACTATGTTCTCGCACAGGCCACCACTTCAGGTGTTCATGAAGTCAAAACATATATATTTGAAATTATCTAAATTACTGTTGCTAATGACAGTCATGCTGACAAAATTTACTGGTTCATCAAACTACAGTGCAAGTACATGAATTTATTGGTAATAAATTATCATTTTTGCATACATCAGTCAAAGCACAAGGCCTAAATACTTGCAAACAAAATGCATTATTAATTTAATTGTCACGGCCTATTTGGCTAACTTCTATTACTATTTGCTATAATATGCAACGCATAAGAGGGGAGAATCAAATTTAAAACATAAAAAAGTAAGCTGATTATTTTGTCCTGGAGAAATTAAAATATAGCAAGCTTGCAAAACTATAGCCAAGGCATTAATGTTTTAAATAGGTAAGAAAAAAAGGTTTAACTCAATTTTGAGAACAGTAATGCCCAAAGTGAGGGTTCAACATGCTGATAAAGAGTTTCTTTGTTTCCTAAAACCATTAACAGCCATCAATTCCCTCGCCAAGGCAGGGAGGAAGGTGGAATGGAAGAAAAGAGCCCTTTGGCACCGACCATGCTAGATTTTGCTACTTAAACAGGACCTTCCCCAGCTACACACATCTACTGGAAACCGACACTGCTGCTGGGGCCCTGGCTTTCTGACGTTGCATTACTATGCAGTGAGAGGGAGCACCCCGAAAACACATACCGGAAACAACAAGTGTTCTGAGACACAGAGGTCTTAATAGAAACAGCAATTCAATGGAAGATGTGCAGCTGAGGTGGGGCCTGCACCCTGGACTACGTAGGGGGTTACGGCCCCAAAGACGGGACGTGCTTTCCCCACCTGAGATTCATTCTCTGATTTTAGGACCAAACCATGTCAGGTAAATGGAAAACCAAACAGTACACCTGGCTTTTCAATTACCTGTCATGATACATAGGAGGTTTCTACTGCTCTTAAGGGCTTCAAGGATGAAAATATGTGTAAGGTGCCCAATTTTTCATTAGTATGAAACAATATGACCACTTACTTCACCCTTTACAATTCCTCAATAAAAGGCAAAATGATATAATTTGAGTCCAAAACATATACTAGTTATATGATAGGAAATATTTTCTTTTTACTAATTAAATGACCTAGACTGTTTTCATCATTCGTAATTTATTTTGTGAACAA
Source organism: Puma concolor (assembly GCF_028749965.1). Lineage (NCBI taxonomy): Eukaryota > Metazoa > Chordata > Mammalia > Carnivora > Felidae > Puma > Puma concolor. Next base: position 90,697,288 of record NC_141678.1, on the reverse strand, counting down.
AATAGCCTAAGTACCTGTATATAAAGATTCTCAATGTGGATAATTAGTACAAGGAAGAACAATGGGATTAGAGTCAGAATAATAACAATTCTAACATGTATTCACTATAAGATATGGAATAAATTATTGCCTATTCCTGAATCTTGGTCCTTAGATCTATAAAACTGGAATAATGCACTGCTAATAACATGAGATAATGCATGTAAAAGCAACAAAAACATAGTACGTACAAAAGTTTTGTTTCTACTTTCATAAACACTCAAGAAACATAACTCTGACAATTCTTGAATTAAAATTTAAATAATATAGAATTTTTTGAATTTCAAGAATAATGCATTCGGGAGGTGTTCAACACATACAGTCAGGCTCAAATTAAATCTAATGCTACCAACAGAAGTCCCAGAAACCCAAAGATAAAAAAAAAGGAAGCAGGCATACACTCCATATTTTGAGGCAGTAGTCACGTCCAAACTAAAACGCTAAGAAAACGGTATGCCCTCAAAAGAAGTGTCAAGGTAAATTGCTTATAAACACAGAAAATATTGGTAAGAGCATCTTAAATGTTTTAAAAAGGCAAATAAACATTTACAAATAAGGAAGAAGTCCTGGGAGGTCCTGGGCTATAGAACAATCTGCATCATGACTGACATCTTAAAAAAGTATTAAAAACCAAAAGTTTCCAGGAGCAACTACAGAGTTTGAGATGCCGTCTCGGAGGGTTTGGGGGCAACCTACTGTGTCTTTGAAGGAAGAAGAGAGGGTTTTACTAGCTCTGGGTGAGCTGTACATTGTACAGATTTAAAAATTTCAGAAGTAGCCAAACTCACCTGATAGCTGACATTGTTCTATTTCTGCTCACCTAATATAATTAAGTATATGTGCCGAAGCTAATTATGACACAGTGGCAAGAGAAAAGAAGGCCTGGCAGTTGATGACATAACAATCGTAGTGTTATTTTTCATGACATGGCAACTATAGTATTATTTTGGGGATGACACAAGATGTATTTCTTTTTTAGTGTCAGCAATGTTTAATTACAGTAAGAATTTAAAAATATTATTTTAAAACCTCAAAATAAAAATACAGGAAAAAATAGACCAAGTTTACTTTTACATACTTATTTTAGCCCATTCATACACATGTGCAGAGGTCATCCCCTCTAAATCAACTTTTCTACTGTTTCAAGATTATTTCACAAATTCAAAGTCCCTTAAATCCTTTCAAATATTTTTAGATTAGAATTTTCAAAATTAAAATGACATTAAATTTTGGGGGGAGAATGACATAAAATATATTATTAGACCACAGAGTACCACAAATGCAAACATGATGAACTGACTTGATAAAAATTCTAGAAGGCACTTAAACAAAGCCTAAAGTGAAAACATAACTGTATTTGTTAAATTTTTAAAAATGAACAAAAATTACCTTTCTTTGGGGGTGCCAACTCCATGTTTGCCTAGCAGATGAGTATTTAAGTGCTTCTTCATTACAAAAGCAACCCTGAAGAAAGAAATAACAATAATTATAGAATTCAGTCATAACTCTCTACTAAAAATATGTCCAGAAAGTATTTTCAAACAGGCATTTATATATGAATACAACAGGAATGTGCATATTACAATGGTGTTCTTGGTAAACCAGATGCTTGCATACAGATCAAATATACTGTGATATTTGAAGACCAGAAGAAATAAGTGAATTTAAATTAAATGGTTTGTTTTCTTACTTGAGTGTGTGAACAGGGACAAAAACAATGACTGTAGCTTAGTCACTGTCTTCACCATCAGAAGAAAGATAAAGCAATACCACAACATAACATTCACTGCCCCCTAGTTGATCCCACACTTCAATCATGAAATGAGTTTGAGAAAATGTCATTTTATTAAATATTTAAGAGACTATAAAAGAGAAAATGAATAGCTTCCATGAAGCTTCCTTGAAAACATGGTAATAATTTGAAAAAAGGTTTTTAAAAATGTTATGTTTATTGTGTCTCTGGCACATGCAAAAAAGAAAAAAAAAAATGTGCTTAAGTGCCAAGAAGACGTCAATAACTAAAACAAACAAAAAGTATTACCTGACACACTATCTTATTTCATACACAAATCAGCTTACTTAATTCAATTTTGATTTCATAAATATGAAATGGACAGGAATCAGCACCCAGTCCATGGAACACTAGTTATCTCCTTCTGAATACAGTACAACATCAATTTAATTACATCGTGTGATTATTTAAAACAATTTAGATCTCATTCAGAAGCATCAGACTAAAATGGTTCTCTTGATAAGCAAAAAAAAAAAAAAAATTTAATGTTATAACTTCCAGTGTAAAAGGGCTTGCAAACATTTTTGTTAATTATGTATTACAGCTGTCCTTCATAAAGTTAATTACCAATAGCTGAAAGGCAACAGAATCTATTTGCATATGTACATGAAAGGCATGACATATGCAAAAATATGATTTTAATTAGCATTCTATGATATGAAGGGCTACAAATCAAATTGGCATGTTATAAGATTCTTAACATTAAACACCGAATTCATCTGGACATGTTTGCACAAACGGGCAATGTAAGACTATAACGTACTGCGGCCTTCTGGAAGAGACGTGTCAAAAGCTAAGACTGAAACAATTTCTAAAACTGTGAATGCCTCTTTTGTGTGTGTGTGTTTTTTTCCCCCATTTCTGGTCTATTTTGGTTATTTTCCTATAATATTAGGGAACCTCAGTTTTGAGGCTAAAACAATGCATTTGCATTTTTTAAATGACTGTGACTTCATTATTCAAATAATGTATGTGTATACACTGAAAATGACATTCATTCTTTTTTATATGTTAGGTAATAGATATGGACAATACATGCTTTACAACTATAAATAACTGATCATGCTATCAATCATTAAAATGGAAAAATGATTACATGTAAAGAATCAAAGAGTGATGATATTAAATGCTTAGCAAGAATAATGGTACAAGATATTCTATATTTGTTTCTGCTTGATTTGGACAAAATAAATAACATTTTTCATTTCCTTAAAGAATGCAGTAATAACAACAGTCCATTTAAGGCATAACTTCCCTACTGTCCTCTATTTTCCTATAATTAAAAAAACATAAAGCTAATAGCAAAGAGCAAAGGTTAAGAACCCAAAGTTGCAAAGCAAAGCTTATTTACATGACCAAGTATAATTTAAGAGACGTGAGCTTAGAACCACAGTGCAGTTTCTAAATGAAAAAAAATTTTATTAATTAAAATGTTTAAGTTTTAAGACTGGAAACAAAAATATTACCCTGCACAGGGGAGCAAACTAAAGTACACAGCGAGAGAAAGCTTCTACCTAATATAATTTCTCAATTATCTGCTCAATGTAACACTAAATATTTGGAGGAATAACAATTTTTTTATTATGGGAAAAATTTATAATACTAAAATATAGCTCAATTACAGCCAAATGTAAAATGTCCATTCAACTGAAATCTGACTTGACGTATAAAGTCTTTAAATTCGGTCTATACAAAGTACAAGTAGCATCAAAGTCTCAGTATCATCCTCGATTAAAAAATATAGGGGCGCCTGGGTGGCGCAGTCGGTTAAGCGTCCGACTTCAGCCAGGTCACGATCTCGCAGTCCGTGAGTTCGAGCCCCGCGTCGGGCTCTGGGCTGATGACTCAGAGCCTGGAGCCTGTTTCCGATTCTGTGTCTCCCTCTCTCTCTGCCCCTCCCCTGTTCATGCTCTGTCTCTCTCTGTCCCAAAAATAAATAAACGTTGAAAAAAAAAATTTTTTTTAAAATATAACTCAAACATGGCTAAAATAATCTTACCAACTTACACGAACAAAACATTGCAAACAATTTGCAATTACTGAATGTCTTCTAGCTTTCACTGCCATCTTCATAGCACTGCATTAATATCTTTAGCATATTAACTGCTTTGGAAATTTTTTTTTTTAATTTTTTTTTCAACGTTTATTCATTTCTGGGACAGAGAGAGACAGAGCATGAACGGGGGAGGGGCAGAGAGAGAGGGAGACACAGAATCGGAAACAGGCTCCAGGCTCTGAGCCATCAGCCCAGAGCCCGACGCGGGGCTCGAACTCACGGACCGCGAGATCGTGACCTGGCTGAAGTCGGACGCCCAACCGACTGCGCCACCCAGGCGCCCCTTTTTTTTTTGTTTTGTTTTGTTTTTTTTTTTTTTTGTTTTTGTTTTTGTTTTTTTTTTTGGAAATTTTAAAATCTAGATACCATCAGAAATAAAACAAAAATAGCCGCAAATTTTAAAAGTGATACAAGTGAAATGCCTTCTTCCTCATGAATACTTCTGCCTTTTGGCCTCCATCGTGTTTCCCCACATGTACTGATCACTTCCTGTGTAGCACACTAATATGTCACATCAGACAGAGCTGTGCCTTCACGGAGCTTTCATTCCATCACCTGTAGCCTCCAACAGGATGCACCCAGCCCGCTGCACTCCTGCGGGCACACAGCAAGTCCCGTGCTTGGTAAGGAACAGTTCTAGACAGATGCGATGCACACAAGGCAACACTTACGAGTCCTACCTCAGAAAATGTTAACACTAGTGAAACAGACAAGAACAAGCATCTTGAATAGTGATAAGAGGATAAACAAAAAGAAGAAGGAAGATCTGAATTCTATATTGGAATCAAAATTCCATATTGGAGGCTCCAGAATGTGGCTTGTGAGGGAAGGAGGCAAGGAACTGGCAGGGGACAGAGCAGGGAACAGCAGGCCACAGAAGGAAGGGCAGCCAGGACAGCTGAGTATGAGCCTAGTGTGGGGCCTGCTCCTGGAGGGGAGGGTAGAGGGGAGGAAGGGGCAAGGGCTGAGCAGGTGGAAAGGCAGGGGAGGGCAAGGGAAGGCAGGATAGGGCAGGGCAGGCCGTGTGGTGTCCCTGAGAGCAACAACCTCACAGGCCAGACAGCCCAGGCTCACACTCCAGTGAGAAAGGAAGCCCAGTCTGAACACCAGTGGGACACGTCTGACTCTCACTCTGATGAATTCCTCTAGCTGCTGGGCGCAGAGTAGACGGAGGGAGGAGACGAGGGCAGGGGCCGCCAGGAGACTCTGGGAGGCACCCAACAAGAGGGGAACCTGCTGGCCTGGAGGTCAAGGGCGAGGTGCACGCTAGAATACACTCGCTGAGGTCGTCCACCTACAAATGCCTGACAATCTGAAGGAACACCTTGAAATAATAAAAACAGTGTTTTCTATATATGATTGATTTCCAAGTATCTATAATTGCCTGAAATAGCATCACTTAAAATTGCTTTTGATGTCAAAAGAGCAGCACAGTAATAACATTTACATCCTAGCTATAGATTTCTACTTTTCAGTACAAATATTTCTTACTTTAACTTCTAATTTTAAACCGATTTCTCCTACACGATACGTCGACCTAATCACAGCCTCTTCCTTCAGTCCCTTAGGTCGTATCACTGCGGAATGATTTCCACTTCAGAGTCATCAAAGACTATCTGATTGATCTATTTAAGTAAATAAAACAGTGTCATGAATTTGGGGAAAGGGATGTGAAACAGAAACCTAGAGCCACAGCACGCGAGAGCCTCTAACACACAGCAAATCAGGATGTTTAGCGGGGGGCCAGAGGTCAGCTGTGCACAGGCCGTGTTCCTCCCGGCCTCGAGCCAAGACGAGCAGCAGCCGTATGCCTCCTGAGTCTCTGCCATGTTATTCCTGTGTCCCTTGCCTCTCTGACAAGGGCACATGCTCCTCAAAGACGGGCCTGTAGGGTATATAATACCTAACTGTGTGAGAATTTCTGACCATCAGGTCAACGCAGGCCACACAGGTTACAGGAAAGAGGAACGTGTGTGCTTTTCAGCAGTTAAAATCCAAACACATTAACACAGTAGGTCAACAAGAATCTGCAGGACTTGTTAACACATGACCGTGAGGCAAGCCCATGTACACCCTCTTTAGGTCTTACTGAGGGATCCGAGTCCCCTACCCAGGTCTCCAGCGGGGCCCCCAACACCCAGGCACACACACCCCTAACCACTGCCCAGAACGCAGGCTACACGGAGACGTCTCACAGGTGCTGTTCAGTGTCAACCCCTTCCCAGCATGCCACCAAGACATGTGACTCTGGACCTGAACTTCTTGGTGTCACTTGTCAGTCCAGCATTAATTCACCCTGTAAGCTCAGACATGTGACTCAACAAGGTGCCTTCGGTTTCCTCATATATCAAATGGATGGCAGTGACTGTTCCTACCTAATAAGGATGTGATGAGGAGAACACGATCATTGTTTGCACAGCACAGAGCATGGTGACTCACACATTCTTAACGTTATACAAATCTTTGCCACTTTTAGCTCTTAACCACCTTAAACTCAAAGGTTCAAGGCCTAACTACCCCCCTCCTGATAATCTACCTCATTCCCACCGGCCAGCACCTCTCTGTAATCAGGCCACGTTAGCAGGAAGTTAGCCCAGTTAGCAATGTGGTAGGAACCCCACGTTCATAGGAGCTACAATGCAATTCAAAGTGATTCGATTCAAACACTAATTAAAAGGTTCACGTGTTTTAATACCATCAGTAAGCACCGGGGACTCCAAAGTAAACAGCACTCAGGGCTACCCATGGAACAGACAGGAGAGGAGCAAGCAATGACAAAGAATGTTTAGGTGCAATCGCCAAGATCGCGAGCAGAGACCACAGAGAGCGGGAGCCACTCCGAGGTTCCAAAGAGGCCTCGGAGCACAACAGTTAAACGGGTCAAGGCGTGCAGATTCCAGGCCCACGGACCAGACATGCAATGGGGAAAGAAGTAACACAGAAAGGTCGAGAAAGACTGCTAGAGAATTAGGCACCAATCTGAGATAACAAAGGAAAAAAAAACAAAACAGCAGAGTTCTAAATCACGAAGCGTCCTATGAGTCATGCCAAAAACTTTAGATTTTATCCAGATTCTCAACATTTGCCAAATATCCTGCAGATGACTGTTCTGCAGGACAGTCATAGGGATGTTTCCGAAAGGGGAGGGCTGGAGGGCGGGGTGTGAAGCCTCACCAGGCAACACTGAGTTGGGAGAGTCAGACACTGCAGCCTCCCAGTCAGAAGGAGCCTGTGAGCACGGAGGCCCAAGAAAGGGAGGGGAGATGTGTGCAGCTCTCTCTGAACCTACTGGACTGCTACATATTTTTGTCATAAAGATGAACGAACATCTGTTAGAACTCTGTCTTCAGGACACAATTGAGAAAATGCTGCTGTAGAGTCTGAGGAACACTGAAAAAGGACATGAACATGACCGGATGTACACTTCAAAAGGCACGGGTTTTGCAGTCAGCAATGAGAGCAGGGCCTACTCTACCACTTACCATGGGAGTGGAGCCCACACATTTCTTTTTTTTAATCACGCTAATCCTCTCCTTCCTACTTTGTAGTGTGGGGACAGAAATGCCTATCTCAGAAAGTTTTAAAAATGAGATAATAGGGGTGCCTAGGTGGTTCAGTGGGTTAAGCGTCTGACTTCAGCTCAGGTCATGATCTCACAGTCCATGAGTTCGAGCCCCGCACCGGGCTCTGTGCTGACAGCTGGAGCCTGGAGCCTACTTCGGATTCTGTCTCTGTCTCTCTCTCTCTCTCTCTCTCTCTCTCTCTCTCCCCCTCCCTGCTCATGCTCTGTCTCTCTCTGTCTCAAAAATAAATAAAACCATTAAAAAATAAAATAAATACAATAAAATAGGAAAATTATCCTGGACTATGTAGGTGGACTCAAGGCAATCACAAGTGTCCTTTAAAAGTGGAAGAGGAAGGCAGAACAAAGGAGGCAGAGAGAGAGATAGAACTACGAGACCGGGACCAGAGACAGCTGCACTGCAGGCTCTGAAGGTGGAAGAAGCCGGACCATTAGCCAAAGAATTCAGGTGATTCTACTGGGGGACATATGACCATCTTCTTCCCCCACAATGGTCTCCCGGTGGCAGCAGTGTTCATTAATTAATCTTACCTATCACAATCATTATAATAAGGGTTGCAAAATGACAATGTTCTTTCATTTCTTCTACATTTATTAGAATGACATTCTTCTAGAAAGAACTTCACCATTTTCACCTGCCTCACTGTCTCATGCTCTCCTCCTTGCTCCCTTCCAAGAACATTTTAAATGGACTTTTGTATTTTCACTTTTATGTTATGTTTCACAATCAATTACCATAATTATGCTTTGTAATTCTCACACTGTCCCAAAATTAGCCAATGGAGGCCCTTTAAAGCTAGCTACTAAGTCCTTTTGACATCACTCCTCTTGGTGCCTGAGCATTTCCTTATTTTCCAGCGTAAGATGTTCCAGGCTCACCATGTCTTTTCCCTGCTGTAGAACTGGACTCAGCCCCAGTTTCTTATAGTAAGGAGTAGTATTTACAAAGCAAGATCTAGGTGCTACCTATGATGACTGCTACTGGGATATCACTAAATCCAAGCTCCTTTGGGGCACAAAACAGGGAAATAAATAAGTCAAGGAGCGTCTGAGCGGCTCAGTTGGTACAGCGTCGGACTCTTGCTTTCGGCTCAGGTCATGATCTTACAGTTTGCTGGTTCAAGCCCTGTATCGGGCTCTGTGCTGGCAGTACAGAGCCTGCTTGGGATTCTCTCTCTCTCTCATTCTCTCTGCCCCTTCCACATGTCCCGTGTGTGTGTGTGTGTGTGTGTGTGTGTCAAAATACATAAATAAAACTTTAAGAATAAATAAGTAAGTAAACACACAAAGAAATATGGTGGGTATACTTCCTGATGGCCAGGAAAGGAAATATACAGAAGATCTCAAATATAACGGCTACTCTTAGGTAATGACTATTCACTACAACAACTGAATGTATCTTTTCATTTTCTAAAATACTATATGTTTTCAAGTGGCATACAAGCATGTTTTGTATAAAAAAAAAATCACAGTATACTCAGAGAAAGAAGCAGCTTTTACTGTGAATCCTCCAAGTGGAAACGTGCTGATCATGACTACTTCCTGAAATCTCCAATTACGTGCTTCTTGCACAAGTTCTCAACCATCCCTGAACACTCCCTGCTTCCCACTATTGTCAACTCTTGTCCTTCCTCTTACCTTCACGGGATGACATTACCATTCTTACTTCAAATTACTTCATACTAATTCCTTTCTGGGCACCAAGCGTAACCCCATTGTGGATGAGTCTGAAATACGTACCTCCACCATGGCCTTTCCTGGGGCATGTTTTCCTTCTCTGAACTGACAATACCTTCAAACAGGCCTGACCCCAGTCATGACCTTCCCTCACTAACGGTCTCTCCAAACTTCCCTGATTCCAGCAACTGTACCACGTGCCCAATTCAATAATCATATCCTCATGTTCATGAATCATCTGTTGTTTGGGTCACAACTGTTCCCTATCAAGACATTACATACTTCTCTCATTCTCCTATGATTGTACTAGAACAAGCCGTGTTAGAGTGTGAAAGCATCAAGGTGCTCTCCATCACAACTCACCCCGTATTCCACCATCACATCATCTGTCCCTAAATATGTTCATACTGCACCTCAGTCATAAACATTTTATGATTCCCTACCAAACTGAATAAAGCACCAAGCCTTAAGCGAGCAAATATTAGTCTTCAATAGTCATCTGAACCAATTATCCCAATTTTTGGAATATACCCTCAAGAAAGAATCGGAAATGAAGGGAAAAAAGCCGCACTCCAACTGAAAAATAAAAAGACCCTAAATGCTCAACAGTAATGGCATGATTATATTAGGATATTATGCACCAATTAAAAGTACAGAAAATTTCTCAAGGCATATTAGATTAAAAAAGACAAAAACATTACGTACAATGTAATCCCATGTGTGTATATAAACACACATGTATTTTTGTACCCTAGCATAAAAACATACAAACACAGACATGAAGCAAATACAAGTCAAATTCACTTAACATGAGATTTCGTTTTAGATTATTTACATTCTTTGCTTTTCTACAATCAGTAAAATTTTTAATAGTGAAAAATAACATGCTGCTTTATACTTTACACGGCACACTCGTGTCCCCTCAGCGCCTTGTCACAACCGACTGCATGAGCAGCACAGCCGCCACCAGGGTGACCGGAGCGAGGACGGACCGGGGCTCCCAGAAGGGAAGTGACTTTGACTTTTACAAGAAAATGTGGCAAAGAAGCTGAAGACGTAAAATCAAGATTCACGCCTCCTGGCCTTGACACAGAGCTCTTTCTGCCTTTCTGTGCCTCCTGCGAAAGGAAGATTATGCCTCATGGAGACAAGAAAAAAAAGAAAAAGAAATGCTACAGAAATAGAAGTATTCACAAAGAATATCATTATAGCATATTAAATACTGTTCTAAATGAACAGGACTCTTTAGAAACTAATGAGTGAAAAATCAAGTAGTTGATGTAGAAGTTTTAGTTTTTCATTTTTTAATTCAGAGATTAGGAAAGTACTTATAATATTTAAGAAGAATACATTTATCCTGTGGTGAAAATAAAAACTAAAAATTAATGACCAGTGAAACAGGTCAGATAAAACAATAAACACAACGCAATCAGTTAACAAGAATAATCATGCTTAGAGATAAACATAAAGATGCCAAGCGTTATTAAAACACTGGCCAGTGGGGTTAGAGCGCATTGGTTTTATTATGAACAAAATCAAGATAAAATAGATATTTTGCTCTCAAAGTATCAGAAACCAAGATCATGGTATGGCTGTTTCTAAAATGTAAAACATGCTGCACAAAGTAAATCAACACTTAACTGAAGTATTAAAACTTCATTAGCGTAACATTTAAATGAAATACATTCTGGGGCGCCTGGATGGCTCTGTTGGTTGAGCGTCCGACTTCAGCTCAGGTCATGATCTCGTGGTTTGTGAGTTCGAGCCCCGCACTGGGCTCTGTGCTGACAGCTCAGAGCCTGGAGCCTGCTTCGGATTCTGTGTCTCCCTGTCTCTCTGCCCGCCCCCCCCCCCCCCCCCGCCCCATGCTCATGCTCTGTCTCTCTCTCTCAATAATAAACATTTTTTAAAAATTTAAATGAAATATGTTCTATATCATCCTAAACGTATATGTAAACAGGTTCCCATTTACATTGTTTTAAACATGACTTCACATAAGAGTTTTTTCCATCCACTTCTCTGGCCTATTAATTAGCACATTAACTTAAATGAACACACAAAAAAACTTGAAGTTTCTCAAAGGAATTCAAATCTATCAAAAAACTTTATGTGGCAAATGAAGAAAAAAAATCTATGATTACATGAGATTTGTTTATTCCAAAGCTCAGAAGTTATTGGGTGTTAACACTTGAAAACTACAGTTCTCGGGGTGCCTGGGTGACTCAGTCGGCTAAGCATCTGACTTCAGCTCAGGTCATGATCTCAGGGTTCGTGAGTTCGAGCCCCGCGTTGGGCTCTGTGCTGACAGCTCAGAGCCTGGAGCCTGCTTCCGATTCTGGGTCTCCCTCTGTCTCTGCCTCTCCCCTGCTCACACTCCGTCTCTCTCTCTCAAAATTAAATCAACATTTTAAAAATTTTAAAGCAAAGAAAAGAAAACTAGAGTTCTCAAGCTTTTTTACCAGATCATTCATTGCTAGGCCAAACCAATTATGTCTATCGGGATTTCCCAAGTATCTTACGATACCATTTCTTGAAATACCAATGCCCTTTTGGTTATAATCATCCCACAGAACCCAGAACTTCCACATCTGAAATCTGCCCTTGCAATTTTACATAAAACCACTTCCTCCAAAAACAAATTATCGACATCCCCAAATTTAAAATGACCAAATGTCCTTTAATATTCAAAAATTCTAATTATTATTTTCCTGAAGAAACAAAACTTAACAAAACTTTTGTTTATTCATAAAAACCAAAAACTCTTCTATGTGTCACACCTCTCCTGAAAGTAAGCTTTGTGTGCACAAAAGCAGCAGTGAGCTCTTAGATATAATGCAATGTTAGCTATGGCAATCAGACATATTCTTCCAAGAAACCGCGAGGTAGTGACATAAACCCACAAACTCTCACACATGCCCACAGGGCATTGCCCACGCTCTACAGGGGAGGACAGGGAGATATCCAGAGACCCAGCACTCCTCCTTCTCAAGAGGTCATCGCTAAGGGGTCCTATAAGAATATCACTATTAGTATTGTCAGAATTGTAAGTGTTACACCTTTCCAAGAACGTTAAATGTAGATTTTCCAGTATTAACCACATTCTTGATAGTAACAAAAGCCATCTCCTATTAGGTTTTTTGTTTTATTTGTAGGGAGGGAAATTACCAAGCTCTGTTCTGAGTGCTTTACATATATGTAACTTACTGAACCTCACTTTTAACAACCCGTGCACATACTGTAAAAGTCGGCCCCCACAAGGCCGCACAGCCAGGGAGTGGCCTTCGGCATTTGAGCCCACTGAGTCTGATCAGAGCCCACACGCTGCACTCGAGTACCAATGCTTCTCTCCGTCTTACAAATTAAAATTCATATACATTACTCTTTAGTTCTTGTGTCCGCATTTTTTAACTAAAAAGTCACTTGCCAAAATAAGTAAGGAAATCAAGGACAAAGTGTATTTGGTTTCTAAGTTTATGAAACAACACAGGCAGCAGCACAGAATCACTTGCTGAAATTGCGAGTGAAAACCCTGGGTCTAATCTAGGCTCTGCAATGAGGAGTGATGTGGCCCTGGCTCAGTTAATAACAATGACACACAAGACACAATGACGTTACGACAATTACATTGTCTCAAAGACTACTATGGATTTAGTAAAACACCTGTATTAGTGGTAAGCTATAGAATAAGGATTGCCATAATTGATGAAATGATAATTAGAAGGGAACCAAAATAAACAATTCTAGATGGGTTCAGGATAGTTATAGGGAAGGAAGGAAAGAAGGAAGGAAGGAAGGAAGGAAGGAAGGAAGGAAGGAAGGAAGGAAGGAAGGGGAGGGAGGAAGGAAGGGGAGGGAGGAAGAAGGGGGAAAGGATGATGGGTGGGAGAGAGAAGGAACAAGGGAGGAAGGAAGGAGGGCAGGGAAGGAGGAAGGGTAGGAGAAGTGGGGAAGGGAGGGAGGGACTAAGGGAAGAGATGCGGAGGGAGGGAGAGAGAAAGGGAGGAGCGGAAAAAGGGTGGAAGAGAGGGAGGAAGGGGGAGGGAGGAATAAGGGTGGAGAAATGGAGGGAGGGAGGGAGGGAGAAGGGGAGGAAGGGTGGAAGGAAGGGGGGAGGGAAGAAGGGGGAAATAGACAGGAAAGGAGGGAGGGAGGGAGAAGGGGGAGCAAGGAGGAAGGGTGAAAGAAAGGAAGGCAGCAAGGGAGGTGGGAAGGAAGAGGGAGGGAGGAAGGGGGGAAACAGGAAGGGAGGAGGGGAGAGAGGAAGTGGGGAGACAGGGAAGGAGAAGGCGAGGAAGGGTGGAAGAGCTGGAGGAAGGGAGGGGGACATAGGAAGGAAGGGAGGGAAGGAAGAGGGGAAAGAAGGGTGTGACAAGAAGATACTGACCACAAGCCACCCTCACTGAAAAGTTTCCCAATGATTTCAACACACAACCCTTGGCCTGGAGCTGCCTCAACCCTTCTGAAGGTGGCAAAACAGTGGTGGGGCCTTCTGTTACTGTGAGGTATTACCCTAGAAATGGCAAGTGGTAACACGGTCAAGGGAAATTAAAATTCGTACAGCACGCTGGGGAAAGTGCAGAGCGAGGCCCCGAGCGCACCAGACCTGGGGCTGAGTCCAGCCGGGCCATGGCGGAGGAGGACACCAGCTCACCCTGGCCGTGAAGACTGCGTGACAGGCGGTGTGGCGGGGCTTCCTGGGGTGCTGGGAGCCTGGGGACCATTCGGGAATTGTTGGCTGACGTCGTGGCAATGACAAAAATTAGGACTCCTCCTCAGAACAGGAGGAAGAGGAGGACACAGGACACGCACCGGGCTTCGCACTCGCACACGAGACTCTGAGTCCCAGCTTCGCCCTTCCCGAACACGAAGACCTTCCTCACCAGGCTAAACGAGTTTGAAAACCACACGCTAACACAATTTACCATTTTGTTGACAGAACACTGTAGGCGAAGCAGAGCAGCAAATGTTTGCCTGGATTCTTCAGATACATAGTATTACTAACCTCAATTTCCAAATAAGAATATTGGGGCATAGTGGAATTAAACAAAACAACGGTTAGAGTAAAAGCTATCTATATGCAGTATATAAAAGCCTATACGGTAAAGTGTCGGAATATTGCAAGAAATGCACTAAGGTCTCGATAAATGATTGCTATTAATAAATTAAGAGTCTCTTCCTATCCAAACATATAATTCTGGTATTGTCCTTATTGATTAAATGTGCAAAAGCTAAAATACATCAGGGTGTTGATGTCGAGGAATAAAACACCAATCGATAAATCCACCAAACAAGTATTTCCACTTGTATATGTAATTTGTCCTCAAATTTCTTCCATGATGATGTTTTATGTAAATCTATAATACAATAACAAGAAATGAAGCGCATGTCAGTGGAGGAGTGGCGACCAGCCCCTGGTTCCAGTTCCGCAAGGGAACTGAAGGGCCGGGACCACAGGGACGAGAAGACAGTTGACTCGAAGTTCCATTTGAGATCTCCTATTCCCTAAGACATACTCTGGTCATTTGCAGTAGAGAACTCGCCAGTACACAGTGCTGACCTATCCAACACCACCATTTCCAAGGTGCCTTAGTACAGGCACTTCTGATATCATGGTAATTTGGGGGTAGAGGGGTGCTTTTTAATTACTGCTTTTAAAATATTATTTGGGGGGCGCCTGGGTGGCGCAGTCGGTTAAGCGTCCGACTTCAGCCAGGTCACGATCTCGCGGTCCGTGAGTTCGAGCCCCGCGTCAGCCTCTGGGCTGATGGCTCAGAGCCTGGAGACTGTTTCCGATTCTGTGTCTCCCTCTCTCTCTGCCCCTCCCCCGTTCATGCTCTGTCTCTCTCTGTCCCAAAATAAATAAACATTGAAAAAATAAATAAAATAAAATAAAATAAAATAAAATAAAATAAAATAAAATAAAATAAAATAAAATAAAATAAAATATTATTTGGTAAACAAGAATACTTAAGTTGCAATTCACGTGAAAATTAGTAGAAACTGGCCATACACGTTTAGTATGTTTATGGAAACCAAAATATATTGCACTGTGTATAAATAAGAGCCAGAAATTGAGATTTTAAAATGATACAATCTACTTTTAAACTAATTTGGCATGAACACACCATTATGAGATACACACAGATAAGGGGTAATCTGTATCTTGTATCAAGGCTTACATATAGTTAAGATAAATATCTTTTGTGGAACACAATTATGCAAAAAATTAGAACACAATAGAAAACATTTAATAATAAAATGTTATAGAATAGAATTTAATCTTTATTTAATGATTCAGCAGGCATATCAAAAACATGCAGTGCTTCTGGGAGATAATCATCATCATCAATTACTGCTGCATAGGAGAAATACAGAAGTGTCAAGTAATAAGAGTTCTGGCTGAATTACTTCCCTATAACAATGTATAATAAACCGAGTGAACCAATTGAAATAAGAAACATTTAAGGAATTTTTATAATAACTGAGTGAACCAATTGAAATAAGAAACATTTAAGGAATTTTTATAATAACTGAGTGAACCAACTGAAAATAAGAAACATTTAAGGAATTTTTATAATAATAAAGTCAGGATTATTTTGTTCTCCTTTTAAAATTTCTTTATCATCTGAAATAAGGTGTCTTAACAAAGTTTACTTAAGTGATAGACAGCAAAGAGGAATGTAAATTAGAAAAAGAATGGGGGGCGCCTGAGTGGCTCAGTCAGCAGGGCATCCAACTCTTGATTTCAGTTCAGGTCATGATCCCAGGGTCATGGGATCAAGCGCCACTTTGGGTTCTGGGCTAAGAGTGCAGAGCCTGCATGGGATATTCTCTCTGTCTCTCTCTCCCTCTCTGCCTCCCTCCCCACCCGCCCCTCCCCGCCCTGCCATCTGCTCCTCACCCTGATCATACTCTAAAAATACAAAATATCAAAAAAAAAAAAGAAAAAGAAAAAGAGGGGCGCCTGGGTGGCGCAGTCGGTTAAGCGTCCGACTTCAGCCAGGTCACGATCTCGCGGTCCGTGAGTTCGAGCCCCCGCGTCAGGCTCTGGGCTGATGGCTCAGAGCCTGGAGCCTGTTTCCGATTCTGTGTCTCCCTCTCTCTCTGCCCCTCCCCCGTTCATGCTCTGTCTCTCTCTGTCCCAAAAATAAATAAAATCGTTGGAAAAAAAAAATTAAAAAAAGAAAAAGAAAAAGAAAAAAAGAAAAAGAAAAAATATTCCAAAGACAAAGACAGACTGTCTATCCTATTCAGGAAGTTAGCATGTTGTTGGCTGTAGACTACATCGTGTACCACGTTGGGCAGATGCAGAACATTATTTCCACCTTTAGTTACAATTTTTGTTTAATTTTTTTAATGTTTATTCATTTTTCAGAGAGAGTGAGAGAGAGAAACAGAGAGACAGAGACAGAGCGGGGGAGGGGCAGAGAGAGAGGGAGACACAGAATCCGAAGCTGGCTCCAGGCTCTGAGCTGTCAGCACAGAACCCGACGTGGGCCTCAAACTCAGGAACCGTGAGATCATGACCTGAGCTGAAGTCGGACGCTTAACCGACTGAGCCACCCAGGGGTCCCTTTAGTTAGAAATTAAATGCAAATTAAGAGGATATGTACAAGTGCAAGGTTGGCAAGGGGAACACCGCAGGTGCTCTGTACGAGGACAACAGGGCCGGACCAAACTATGCTCCACAGATCCCTATTCCTAGGATTCACCCAGTTAGGAAAGGCCATGAGAGAGACTCTGGTGGGACACATGGAATACAGAAGTGGGGCAAGGCTCACACATGTTGTAATTCATTGCCAAGATCATCTGTCATAATGCAACAACCAACACACCAACGCTACTCTCCTCTCCATGAACTGGGGGTCTTCCACCAGCTTCTGCTGGACTGCTGGACTAACTGGGTAAGTTTGAGTGACTGAGGAAACGACCAGCTTTTGCAGAAATGCATGCCTCTCATCAATGTGAGAGACAATGAAGGATTCAGTCTGTGCTCTTGGGCCCCAGTTCATGCTCGCAAGTCCCCTTACTCTGTACTCCCCACTCTGGGTCTTTCCTCACCTCTCAACTACCTGTCCTACAGACAGTTTCAAGATCCAACATCAAATGAAATGACAGTACCTTACGGAGACTGGTTGAAACTGTTCCCACAGTTGTATAAGACCAAATCACCATAACGAATCCCTTAACTTTCTTAGTATAACCACATACACACACATACACACACATACATATATACATATTACTGGTTCTAAATGCCTGATTGATAGAGAATTTTACAAATGGAATGAAAAGGACTTACCCTTCCCACCAAAAACAAAGAAAAAAACCAACATATATGAAATATATGAAATAACCATTTTTAACACAGGGAACATCAGGCAAACAAAGTGATCTCAGAGAGAGACAATTCTCAGACATTGGCACAGGCTGTGGAAATGTAGTTGAAGATGAGTAGACCTATGAAGGGCAATTTATGCAGATGAGCTGAGACAAAATGGACTACATGAAGACCAGGGAGCTGGAGAGAGGAACAGGAGAGACCTACATATACAGAAAGAAATCAAGATCAGCAGAAGGAATGCAGGGAGCATTCAGTTATTTATTGATCAAACTGCATGTCTAAAGAAACTACACAAAAGTATGGTTAAGAATAGACAAGGGGTGCCTGGGTGGCTCAGTCAGTTGAGTGTCCAAATCTGGATTTTGGCTCAGGTCATGATCTCACAATTCGTGAGATCGAGCCCCATGTCAGGCTCCGAGCTGAGTGTGGATCCTGTTTGGGATATTCTCTCTCTCTCTCTCTCTCTCTTTCTCTCTCTCTCTGCCCCTCCCCGGCTCCCCTCGCCTCCCTCTCTCTCTTTCTCTCTCACAAAATCAATAAATAAACTTAAAAAAAAAAAAAAAAACAGCAACAGACAAAAAAAATTACAAGAAAAAGTGATCAGTGCTCACACAGGACCAGCCTTGAGAACATGACGACTCACACATGGGGCAAACAGAAAGGTCGGCCTCAGCAATACACAGTAATTAACCAGAGACTAAGCACTATCCCAATTCTGCTCTAAAGTGATGCACAAAATATCCAACTTTTTTCCAACTGAACTAACTACATCCCAGAACAAAGCTCAAGAATATTTATTAAAATACAAGATAAATAGTAGCAACAAAGTCAAATTCACAATGTCTAAAATAGAATGAAAAATTACCAGACATACAAGAAGTAGGAAAACAGGACGTATAAATAAGGAGAAAAATAAGGAGAAAAATGAGAAAAAAATAAATAAGGAACAGAGGAGATATTAAAATCAGCAGACGAGGATATCAAAATACTGTCATACAGGCAAAATGATCAAAAAGATACGTATTAAATGGAAGGCATAAAAAAGACTGAAAGGAAACATCTAGAGATAAAAACTGGACTAGAGGAGATAAATTCACTTAGATGAAATTAATGATAGACTTGACACCCCGAATAGTGAACCTGAAGAAATAAAAATTAAAAAAAAAAAAAAAACAATTAAAATAAAAGCACAGAGAAAAAAAGAAAACTTTGATAACTGAAAACAGGATTAATTGTCAATTTCAAGTAATATAACTGGAAAGTCCCAAATGCAGTGTGGGAGAGGGAATACCTGAACAGTCACCAAAAATGTCCCAAACTTGACGAAAATTATAAACCTACAGATACAAAAAGCTCAATAAACTACAATTAAAGCAAATACAAGGAAAACCAATGATAAAGAAAAAACCTGAAATGTAGGCAGAAAAAAAAGTCATTATGCACATAGGACCAAAAATGAGAATGATGGCTGATTTACAGACCCAATTCAGGAAACAAACAAAGACCAAAAGAAAGGGTAATTCTCTTCACCTTACACGTTTCACCATTTACAAAAATTATATCAAAATGGATTGCAGGCCTGAACATATAACCTAAGACTGTAATTCTTTTACGAGAAAACATCAGAGAAAATCTTTGTGATCTTGAGATAGACAAACATTTCTTAGATATTACAACAAAAACAGATCCATAAAAGGGCAATTGATATAAATTCAACAATATTAACATTGACAATTTCTCCTCTAAAGAAAATAAAGCCACAGAGTAACAGATAATACTTGCACAACATATATTTGATAAAGGACTTGTAGCTAGAAAATATAAAAACTCAAACCTAAAAATGAGGAGGAAAAACTGTTTTCACGGGTGAAAGACTTTAATGGCTTCTTCATCAAAGAAGAAACATGGACGACCAAAAGCTCACTAGGAGATGGTTAACATTATTAGTGAAATGCAAACTAAAAACAAAAGTATGCCTGGACATATCTGAAAGGAATGGCTGAAATTAACACACTGACAATACCAAGTGCTGGGCACGAACATGGACAAACAGGAACGTATTCACTCCTGATGGGAGTATAAAGCAGTACCATTCTCTGCAAAACACTTAAACATACACCTATCATGAGCTTACTCACAAGTGTTCACCCAAGAGAAATCGAAGCTTTTCCATACAAAACCTTCTATGTAAATGTTCATAACAGCCTAATTTTAAATACCCAGAAACTGGATCAAAAGGGAAATAGATAAATAAATGATAAAGAAAAGTGTACTTCTACTCAGCAACAGAAAGGGATGAACCAAGGATACCTAAAGCAACACTGGTGAAATCTGGAAATAGCTATGATAATGAAGGGGCTGGACAAGAAAAGAGGAAACACTGCACCGTGACTGGAACAGGAGTTCTAGGAAATGCAAACTAAGTAACACTGGCAGGAAGTAGACTGCAGGCAGCTAGGGCATGGGAGGGAGGGGTGGGAATTAGGGATTACCAAGGAAAACAGGAAACTTTTTGGCAGTAACAGAAATGTCCACTATCTTCCTTGAGGTGCTGGATTCGTGGAAATACATGTATGTGTGTATCTTTCAAAACTTATCGAATTGTATAGTTTAAATGTGTTAAATCCTTTGACCCTTAAGTTAAAAATGATACTTTCAAAGGAAGTGAATTTCCTAAGGTATATTCACGATGAAGTCAGAAAACATGAGTATTTCAGGCATTATGGCCTCCTTTGAAATTAATAACCACATTTTGTTATTATTATCCCCTTTCCTTCCCCCTTTCATTGCCTTTAAGGCTCTCTCACTTGGAAAAACTTCAAGTTCTTGAGTAACAGAGAACAAGTCAACAACAGGAGTAGTAAGCCTGACCCAGTCCCTGCTAACTTATTTGCACATGAGGTATGGATGCTATGTGGGCAGGATGAATAGCAGACATCTTACTACAGGGGCAATGGAGAGAATTTCAGCAATCATTAGGCAAAGCCTAAGGTTTAGGAACTGCGGCAAAAACTTAAAACAAATAAAATACACACCATAAAGTAAGCAGCTTCTTTGGATTTTTTTTTTTCTTCTAGAATTGCAACTGTTTCATGTTAATAAAGCAGAATAGTTCAAACCAAAGAGGATCAATGTGAAGTTTGGGGGGAAAGTTATACATGATAAAAGTATACAGATAGAAAGATTTGATGAAAACATTAGTTTTGGATTACCTATTTTACTTAGCATCATTTATACACTGATATAGGATTTGCATATAGTAGGATTTGTAAATGTACACATGTACCTGCAAATGTATGATGCTCATACAGTTTTTTTTAAGGTAATTTATTTTGAGAGAGAGTGCATGCACACACAAGGAGGAGTGAGAGAGGGAGAATCCCAACCAGGCTTTGCTCTGTCAGGGCAGGACCTGACGTGGGGCTCGATCTCATGAACCATGAGAATATGATCTGAGCCAAAATCAAGCAGGGCGGTTAAACTATTGAGCCACCCAGGCACCCCATACAGTTTATAAAAGTAACACAATTAACAACAATGTAGTAATTTTAAGAAATGAATGAAGGCCATAAAAAATCGCAATCATGAAAAGCACTCAGCTGTTTCCTAAAGTTAGAAATAATACCAGAGACAACCAACCGTGAATAGCAGATGATGGAAAAGCGAAAGATGTAAGTTTATAGGCTTGAGAGGTTATAGAGCACGTTAGATTAAAAGGGGAGAACGTGTATCTATGGGTGACATAACACATGTCAATACTGTTAGCAACCTCTTACACTTAAGCATGACTTAAAGACTTCTCTGTACAATGTAAATTTTATAGCTAGTAATACAAACCAATCAATAAATTTCTGATAAAATCCTTTGTCCAAAAAACTGTGCTAAGGGGTATTGGAAAGGGCCAAAACAATTTAAAATCTCAGGATCTAACTGAAGAAAGATATAACCACTTTACACAAGTTAAAAAAAAAATTGTTTTTTAGATCCTAAAGAACACAAAATGTAAATGCTTTATCACCCTATCAAACCCAAGTGTTACAGCAAGTAATGTATAATGCCTGGTAATTACATTAATAATGCCCCAATATTAAATTAATATATAATATAACCTATTAAAAGACAAACACGGAAAAGGCCAAAATACTGCTCTAATAAGTATCACTAAAATAAACAAAATAATTTAAAATAATTTCTATTTCTACACAATTGGGCAGTAATACACTGAAAGACCTAAGGAAATTTTCAGAAGTTTCCAACTACATGTACAATCACCATGATTGAAGAGATTTCCAGAAAGGTAAAGTGAAGACCTCCAAATATCTTCTCCATGAAAGCAATGGGGATATGGGCAAAACCAACTTTTTAAAGAATGCTGGTAGTTAATCTAAGATTAAAACACACTGAGGAATGTAAATTCATGAAAATGGCTGGATATTGGCAAGGACAATGAGTTTTGTGGCGCTTCGACTGTTCCCAATCCTTTGTCCATCTCTCTAGAGTCCTGAGACCCTTGAAAACCAACCAGATCACAACTATGGTGGCTATGAAAAACATCCAACAGCCTAGCAGCCATGAGAGCAGTGAACAGGTTTAGAACTCACCAAAAGCCCATCAGAGATGTTCCACTAACTGACAAGACCCCTTCTCAGGGCTTGTCTTTATTTGACCTGACTCACAACCCATTCTTTGTGAGGAATCCCTATCACCTGAGCAAACTTCAGGGTGGGGGGTTGGGAGGGGAGGACAGTACCAACTGTTTTGAGAACACAGCTGCTTGAGAGTGCTAGCAGTTGAGGCTAACAAGATGTTAACTGATGAAGCTTCTATTAAAAGGAAAAATTTGAGGATGAGATATACATCAGGAACTTTGAAAAGCTCCTACACATTGCTCACATCTAAAAGGCCATGCACAGGGGCGCCTGGGTGGCTCAGTCGGTTAAGTGTCCGACTTCAGCTCAGGTCACGATCTCGCAGTTCGTAAGTTCAAGCTCCTCCCATGTTGGGCTCTGTTCTGAGAGCTCAGAGCCTGGATCCTGCTTGGCATTCTGTGTCTCCCTCTCCCTCTCTCCCCACCTGCCCCCCCCCCCACTCATGCTCACACACTCTCTCTCTTTCTCTTTCTCTCTCTCAAAAATAAACACATTTAAAAAATTTTTTTTTTAAATAAAAGACGGGGCTTGTGTCAATGCCAGGGAAAGACCTGAGACCTGTGATTATACTGTATTTCGTCTCTGGGTGATATGAAACCTTTGTACAAGCAGAAAGTGTAAGTAAAGCAAGAGCTAATAACTGCCTGCTGGAGCATTGAAAACCTTCCATAATGGAACAGGGGTCCTTAAAATATGCTGGGAGACTTACTGATAAAAGGCATTTAAGCAAATCTCTGTCTAACCATTAAGTTACTCAGCAAGCAGTCAGTTCAGTGCCCATATATAAAAAAGAATACTACATTAAAAATTCATTTAACAAAGTCACTTACAATCAGCAACAACAATAATAAACAACAAGTCAAACCTTGAGGGTGCGGGGTGGGGGATCTGATTTCCAGAGTGGTCACATTAAATTATTTAAGATGTCTAGTTACTGGGGCGCCTAAGGTAGCTTGGTTGGTTAAGCGTCCAACTCTTGATTGCAGCTCAGGTCATGATACCATGTTTTGTGGGTTCGAGCCCCATGTCCACTGACAGCAGGGAGCCTGCTTGGGATTCTCTCTCCCTCTTTCTCTACCCCACCCTCATTCATCAGCACATGTGTGCACTC
Source organism: Puma concolor (assembly GCF_028749965.1). Taxonomy (NCBI): domain Eukaryota; kingdom Metazoa; phylum Chordata; class Mammalia; order Carnivora; family Felidae; genus Puma; species Puma concolor. The sequence goes on along the minus strand of NC_141678.1, from coordinate 90,674,037 downwards.
TCTCTCTCTCTCTCTCTCAAAATAAACATTAAAAAAAAAAAAAGATGTCTAGTTACCAACAAACATGTACACAAAAATTGAGACATGCAAAGTAACATAAAAATATTATCTATATAAAGGGGAAAAAACAGTAAAAAAAAAAAATACTTCTGACAAATCACAGACGATGGAGTTTCTAGACAAAGAGTAAATCAACTAGTATAAAAATATACAAAGAAAAAAGTGAAATATATGCACAAACTAAACAGAAGAGGATGATGACTCACCAAACAGATAATATCAAAAAAGAATTACTAAATATATACATAGTATACGTGTGTGTGTGCGCGCGTGCATGCATAAATTTTGGAGTTAAAAAGTAAAGTAACTAAAGGAAAAATCACTACAGAGGCTCAACAGATGTTTTTTTCATGTTTTTTAACGTTTATTTATTTTTGAGACAGAGAGAGACAGAGCATGAACGGGGAAGGGTCAGAGAAAGAGGGAGACACAGAATCTGAAACAGGCTACAGGCTCTGAGCTGTCAGCCCAGAGCCCGACGCGGGGCTCGAACTCACGGACCGCGAGATCATGACCTGAGCCAAAGTCGGACGCTCAACTGACTGAGCCACCCAGGCGCCCCTCAACAGCAGATTTGAACTGGCAGAGGAAAACAATCAATGAACACAGGGAAAAGTGGACACAGGGAAAAATGAAAAAAAGGAGGAGCAGAAGAAGAAGAAAGAAGAGGGCAAAAGAGACAGGGAAGGGAAAGGAAAAGCTTCCAAGAACCACAGGACACTATACTGTACCAAAACAGTCATGGTGGGATTGCTAAAAGAAACAAGAAAGGAGCAGGGAAAAATTCAAGAATAATGGCTAACACCTTTACAAATTTGATGAAAACTCAGTCTTCACATCCAAGAACCTCAACAAATAAATACCAAGTAGGATAAATTGAAAGAGATCCACAGCTAGATTACAACAGTCAAACTGTCAAAAGCCAAACACAAGGAGAGAATCCAGAAAACAGTAACAGAAAGGCTATTCTTCCATTTCAAGGTAAGATAACTAGCAGACTTCACATTGGAAACTATGTAATCCACAAGACAGTGGAATAACATTCAAAATACGGGGAAAAAAACTGTCAACAAAGAATTCTGTATCAGCAAAACATAAACAAACAAGAAGAAAACATAAAAGACATATCCAATTAACAAAAGCAAAAGAACTCATCATTAGCAGAACTGTACACAACAAATTCTAAAGGTACTCCTCCTTCAGGCTAAAATTGAAGAGAGAAATGCAATTCCATATGAAGAAATGGAGAGCACCAGTAAAGATAACTACTCAGATAAATAATGGACAAAATGAAATAAAAAATGAAATTCATTTTTTCCTCTTCAATTAATATAGCAATAATTATATACCTGCATTTATTTATCAACACACAAGTATAAAAATGCAATTTGTATGAAAATAACACAAAACACAAAGTAAGAAGAAGAAAATGAAGCTATACAGAAGCAAAGCATTGGTACAGTATTTAAGTTTGTATTCATCAAAACAAGAATGCTGTAAGTTGAAATATTGTCATCCCCAGGGTAATAATTACATATATGATATATAAACTACATAATCAGGAAGTAATATAATTATAAAATAATATATTAATATAATCATAATTAACATATTTATTAACTAACATAATCATAATGGACATGTATGTGTGTAAACATACATATGCATTACATGTATGAATCAAAAAAGGAATTTTAAAAGGTAAACAACAAAACACCTAACACAAAAAATAAAGCAATAATGGTCACAGAGAGGAACAAAAATGACACAAGGACATGTAGAATCAAAGAGCAAACGGCATATTTAAGTGAGTCCTATCATATCAGTAATCACATTTTATGTAAGTGGGCATGTTCCAATCAAAAGGCAGAGACTGACAAAATGCATTTGCAAAACATGATCCGGCTATATGCTCTCAAAACAGACAGACGTTATGTTTAAAGAGTCAAAAGAATTGAAAGCAGAACAGAAAAAGATACAGGATATGATCATTAACCTAAAGAGGTTGCAACGGCTATACTACTAATCAAACAAAATGGAGTTTGAGACAAAGATTGTTACTGGAGATCAAAAGAGGACATTTTATTCTAAAAAGGTCAGATCATCAGTAAGACAGGAGAATTATAAACACATATGGCCCTGACAAGACAGCCTCGAACTACATCAACTGAAAACTGACAGAATTGAAAGAGAAAAAGAAAAATTCAAAAATATGAGTTGAGGACATTAAATCCCATTTTCAATAATGAAAACAACCAGGTAGAGGATAAAAAACGGAAAGGTAAATTTTGAATAAAATATATATTAACTACAACACACAAATGTCTGTAGACCATGTCACATAAAAACAATCTCAAGTTTACATGGAATACTCTCCAGGAGCGGCCATATGTTAAGACATAAAACAAGTCTCAAGAAATTTGCCAGGAGTGGAATCAGGGACAGAATACTTTCATTTCCTTTAACCATATTAAATAAAATTAGAAATCTACAAAAAGGAAGTTTTGGAAATTAACAAATATGTAGAAATCACATAACATAGTATTAATTAAATAAAGGGTCCTTAGAATAAATAACAAAATAAACTTTAAAATACTTTGAGATGAATGGGAAAAAAAAGAACATGCCAAAAATTATGGAAAGCAGCTAAAGCAGTAGGGAGAGAAAACTTAATAGCTGTAAACATCTATATTTAAAAAGAAGAAATTCTCACATCAAAAACCTAAATATCTATGTTAAGCAGCTAAAAGAAAGAAAAGCAAACAAAACACAATACAAGCAGATGGAAGAAAATAAAAACTAGAGCATGAGTAATGAAATAGAAAAATTGCCAAAATCCACAAAATCAAAGTTACTTCTTTGAGAAGATCATCAAAACTGACCAACTGTTAGTTCCAACAATCAAGGGAAAAAATGAGACTCAAGTGACTAGATTAGGAAAGAAAAGGGGGACATTACTACTGTTCTTACAGAATAAAGGGAACTAAAAAGGAAATAGTATGAACGGTGTGCCATCAAATTAGACATACTGAATGAGAAGGACACATGCCTGGAAAGAACAAACAAGTGTCACTGGCTGAAGAAGAAATTAAATCATCTGAACAGACCCATGACAAGTAAAGAGACTGAATCACTTATCAGAATATTGTGAACAAGGGAAGCTTAGGTTTAGATGGCTTCACCAGTGAATTCCACCAAACATTTAAAAAAGAAGTAAAACCAGTCCTTCACAACTCCCCTGAAAAATACAAAAGTTTATTCAAACACTTCCCAACAGAATCTATGAAGCCAGCATTAGTCTGACACAAAAACAAGATGAAGACATAATCCCTCAGGAACGTGGAAGCATTATTCTCAACAAAATACTAACAAACTGAAAACCAGAACCATGTGGGAAGAATTACGTACGTTTACCAAAGGGGATTCATCTAAGAAGGCAAGTTTGGGGAAACATACAGAAATCAACTGAATATAATATATTCCATTAATAGAAAAGGATCTGTTCCAGATATAAGAGAATGGTCAGAGACGATAGAGACGAGCCAAAGGAATACAGAAGACAACACACGGTCTTCCTGTTGACCAGTATGGGGTGATGTGAGCACCATATTGATTACGGAAATGATTTCTAATAAATAAAAAACGAATCCATGCGTGTACATTGACACAAACACAAACAAAGCAAACGTAAATTGAAAAATTTCTTCCAACAAATGTAGGAGCAACAGACATGTTACAAAATAACATCAATGTATTCTTCAAAGTTTAAACTGTTGCCTTTCCTCAATCAATCAGCATAGAGTTGATGATATATTAACAATCATTTTACTTGATGAATTTTAGCCTTTGTTTAGCTTTAGAAAATTGCAAAAGAGTTGACAGAATTTCACCCGCATCTAATTCGTACAGATGGCAATAAGATATCTTATATCTCCAGTTTCTTATTCTTATACTAATTTGATTTCCTACCAGTACAGTATTAAAGGAAAAATAATGGTTTTTATTATTTGGACATTAACTCCCCCAAAAGATATAAAGACTGGGGCTTACTGTGATTGACATTTTTTTTTACATATATTTATTTATTTTTGAGAGACAGAGAGAGAATATGAGCGGGGAAGGGGCAGAAGAAAAAGAGAGAGAGAGAGAGAGAGAGAGAGAGAGAGAGAGAGAGAGAGAGAGGCGCGGAATCCGAAGCAGACTCCAGGCTCTGAGCTGTCAGCACAGAGCCCAACTTGGGGCTCGAACTCACAAGCCTTGAGATCATGACCTGAGCGGAAGTTGGACACCCAGCCGACTGAGCCACTGGGCGCCCCTGCTGTGAGGGACTTTCAAGCACAATGTGCTCACATGCCCGTGGACCCGCCTATGATTAAAGCAGCACCATGCTTCACCGTTAAGCAAAATGAACCCTGCAGCAATGGTCCTGCAATGCGCAGGATTAGCCCCTCAAACAACACGTCTGCAAAACCGTCCGCACGTGTCAGCTTAATTCCTTCTACCTCTTTCTCTGCAGTCGGACACTGTTGTCGGCGGGTGACAGGGTCAGGAGGAAGTCCAAAAGGAAAGTACCACAGTTAGCTTTTATGATCATTTACAAAGTAAACAGCCCCTGATACTAACACCGCAGCCCTGGAGCAGAGACAGCACTGTTTATTAAAAAATTCAAGCAGATTCCTGGAATAGCACAGGCCATACTCAACAAGGGTTGCTAAAGTAGTGCCTTCTGGTTAAAAAAAAAAAAAAAAAAAGGGAGAGTGGGAGGTGAAGGAAGGTAAGACAAAATAAGGTAAACTGAGGTAGGGTACGGCCAAGCAGACGTGAGAGGCAGGAGAGACCTGCGTAGCCAGGGCTCCGATATGCGAATGGCGATGGATAATATTTCGCAAAGCAAAATTGACTGAGATGGAAGCTATTTTGCATGGTACAGTGGCGATGGCTAACAAATGAGAGTTTTGTGGGCTGCGCGTCGGTCCCCTGCCTCATCTGCCACCCCTAATGACAGCAGCCACCTGCTGTTTTATTGTCACAGCTGGAGCCAGTTCACACTCCTTGGTGCTGAGCTCTGCCCATGAGCACCAAGCTCTCTCCTCGCCTCATTACTTTGATGAACTTTTTATGGTCAGCACCCATGAAGACCTCATCTAGGACTACGCGACACAGGCCGGCTTCGGGGAGCACTTCCAGTTACACGAGGTGATGACACACAGTGACACAGGGGCTGCCTGGTCTGCGGCTAGTGCTGAAGTGACTGTACCACACTTTGACGCTATAGGACCCACAACAGGTAAAAATGCCAGGAAGTGCTCCTGCTTAGTAATGTTCTTCACCCCTCACCGCAATGTAAAGATCGTAAGATGCTGCCATAATGAAGGTTTTTAATGGTACATGTTATTATAGAAAGCCTAATGTACTGTTTATGATTACTGCCATAAAATTAAAATTCTTTTCATTTTCTATAGATTGAAAGCCATAGGAACAATTTTTTTTTTTTTTTTTTTTTTGGCTTTTGCTTTTAAAGTAAAAAGGGACAAAAACTGAAGTGGAATCAACATGGTCTTTATATCAATAAGCCATTTTAAATAAAAACTACATAAACTGTTTTTTAATAAATAAAATGCAACAGCGATACAGCAGGTGATCTTAGGCTAAATCCGCCACATGTAATTTTCATGGTAAAAAGGCTACATTCAACTCATGATGTCTTAGATACCAAAAGACTTTACAAGCTTTACTGATAAGTGCTGGTCAAACCTATATAGAAATCATCAAAGAGTTAACTATTTGTAGAGGGGAGAACTCTGAGATAATTTTAAAATTTAGTAACATTTAAAAAACTGACCAACTGTCAAAACTTGCTGTGTGAAAATAACTGATCATCATCTCTATAATTTATAAATACTAACTTACGTCTGATAATAAGTTTAACCTGGAAAAAAAAAAAAAACCTCTTTACAGCATTTAAATATTTCAACATAATCCCACTTATATACACACTAGTAATATTTTTTAAATGTTCAGATGCCACCAAGTAGTATTTAATTTTCTAATGCCTAAAAACCATAATAGGCAAGAATTTCCTCAGTGGCATTCCAGCTGACAAATTTGACAAATTCTGCAATGTTAGGAGCCATTAAATATTACTTAAACTTATTTTAAAATTCTACCTACAAATATATATGTGTCTACGAATACATGAAGCAATTTCTTTTAGGTTACTTTTTCCTCAAAGCAGATTATGTTTTCTGCTTTTCTCAGTTCCACTATGAAGTTTCCATTCATTGTTAGTATTCAAAATACTGGTATTTTAGTTCAAAGACATGATAATGTGACCTTAATGCTCCCAAGCATGCACACTGTTCTCAAATTTGAGTTGCCAAGTGAGTGCTAAATTTGGTGCTTGTATGTGCTCTGTATTTCCAAACAATAACAAAGGTGCTGATTTTCCACCATGTAAGTTAACAAGCTGAAAGTTTTTACATAGAAAGCTTTCTTAGAAACATTTTTGAACAGCTTACCTAAATACATAAAATTTTTAAAAGTTATTAATAAAAAAGGACATGTCATTAATTGACAAATTTGGTGAAAACTAGTCTCCATATCATTTCACTTTTAAGTCAACCAGGTAATATTTTTTTAAATAAGGATAATTAAAAGATTAACATGAGAAGAGATGCTCTTGTATATCTGCATTTTTTTTTCAACATTTATTTATTTTTGGGACAGAGAGAGACAGAGCATGAACGGGCGAGGGGCAGAGAGAGAGGGAGACACAGAATCGGAAACAGGCTCCAGGCTCTGAGCCATCAGCCCAGAGCCCGACGCGGGGCTCGAACTCACGGACCGCGAGATCATGACCTGGCTGAAGTCGGACGCTTAACCGACTGCGCCACCCAGGCGCCCCTATATCTGCATTTTAAGTGCATTTACGACTGGTTAGGAGTAGGAGGACATATACACACTCATGCAGGTTTATTTTTTTTTTAATGTTTTTATTTTTGAGAAAGAGTGTGAGAGGGGGGAGAGCAGAGACAGCTGGAGACCCAGAATCCCAAGCAGGCTCCAGGCTCCGAGCTGTCAGCACAGAGCCCGGCGCGGGGCTCGAACTTGTAAACCGTGAGGTCATGACCGGAGCCGAAGTCGGATGCTTAACCGACTGAGCCACCCAGGAGCCCCTCATGCAGGTTTATAAGGCAGAAGCATTCATCTTTATTCCATGAAACACAGACACTTACTTCTCTTCAGTAATCTAATAATGTCAAACTTACAGTCTGTGGAACCTAACTTTAAAAATAAAACAGTAAAAACGCTCAGTGGCTGTACTTAATGACGTTTAACTTATCAATCAAGTAACCATGAAAAAATAATTTACCCAATTCCACACACTGTCCTTTTTTCAGGCAAATATCCTTCAAAGTGTGAAGTGATTCTGTATAAAGAATATGATGAAACTCCCTTCAGTAAACGAATGGATGCTAGGTGCCTTTAATGAAATCATGGCGGTGGCTTCTGTTTCAGTGGATGACTGGTTAATTGCTAATTCTATGTCTCATTGTGCAAGAAGAAGTAAAAGAAGAATCGACTGTATTACTAAATGTATAAAAAAAAAAAACCTAGAAATGGATGTGAGCAAGAAATGGGTTATATACTTCAGATGCAGTGACACCCCAACAGATGAACACACACAGCACACCTGGGCTGCTGGTATGAGCACAGAGTGAGCACAAATCCAGACCTCTACAAAACAGGATCCTGAGCGGAGACAGACCCACGCAGGGTGGTGATCATCTCAAGGGACAGAACCACAAGGGACAGACTAGTTTCCTAAACCATACAAAACTGACGCCTGTCTACCATAAGTGCTTACTTATACAGAATTTATATTCCTCAATACTGCCAGTGTTTGGTTTTTTTCCCAAAGGAACCGATGGACAAAGTGTGTTGAAGTAACTAATACAAAAGATGCACGTGCGTTCTACTACTAAAAACAGGTGAGCACATGAACACAGTTTTAAGCAAAGCAGGAAGTCTGTGACCCACAATATCAAATAATTGTGACTGCAAAGAATACCAGAATAGAAGAGATGAAGAACTCTCACATATTAATAGCATCTAAATCTTGTAGTTTTTCCTATATACTTTATTACATCTGATGTCGACAATTATCCTGTGAGACCAACAGTAATTTTTTACTGGCTAATGAAGAAATCAGCAATTTTCATTTCCTTCTGTCCAAATCTAGACAAATTTCCATCTAGTGGTTTACTTTCCATAGCACACCATTAAAATAACTTACAAAAATATCCAAAAAGACACACTCATATAATGCTAGGAGAGTGTTTTCATTCATTTCCTAGGTGTACATTTGTGATTCTCCAACAGTGTTACAGACTGAATGTTTGTGTCCCCCATGATTCCATGGAAACCTAACCCTCACGGGATTGGCATCTGCAGTGGCTGGGAGGTGATTAGGTCACAAGGCTGTAGCCCTCGTGATGGGATTAGTGCCCCTATAAAAAATAACCCACCCCATAGAGCTGCCTCGCCCCTTAGGTCATGTGGGGACACAGGAAGTAAACAGCCATCTCTGAACCAGAGAGTGGGCTTTCACCAGACTCCAAATCTGCAGGGGCGTGACCCGTGGGCTTCGAGCCTTTTGAACTGGGACAGATGAGTGTCTGCTGTTCATAAGCTGTCCAGCCCGTGACATTGTTAGAGCAGCCAGAACACAGTAGGGCAACAAAGTAACCAACTGTGTTGCCTTTTTAAAGCAGATCTTAAGGAATTTTTCCCTTCCAAAATATTTTATATAGACCAAAGAACATATGTAATGTCAAGGTAAGAATGGAGGATAATATAAAGCTGTCTGTATGGTTTTCCCTAATCTCATCTTATTATATTTTATAATGCAATTACAAAATTATATTTTATTATATTTTATAATGTAATAAAATAATAAACACTATATTGCTTAATTTGGCTTAGTTTTCAACTTTTCAAAAATGGGATCATATGGTGGTAATAAATGGACATTTGGGTTGTTTCTAATTTTTCCTGATTCCTGGACACAAATTTTGTTTTTTAAATAGTTTCTACTTCAGCAAAAACTTCTTTGTTAAATCTATCAACTTCCAAGTGCTTTGGTTGTGCCCATATTCTCGTTTTCTCTTCTATAAAAATCTGTAAGTCTAAAATTAAGAACAGTAGGGGCAGCCGGGTGACTCAGTTGATTAAGCATCCGACTCTTGATTTCGGCTGAGGTTATGATCTCACAGTTCATGAGTTCGAGCCCTGCATGGGGATCCATGCTGATAGCCCAGAGCCTGCTTGGGATTCTCTCTCCCCCTCTCTCTCTGCCCCTCCCGTGTCCGTTCTCTAAATAAATAAATAAATAAATAAATAAATAAATAAATAAATAAACAAACAAACAAACAAACATTAAAAAATAAATAAAAATAAGAACAGTAAACGTGTTTCCATTTTTCAAAAATTATATACATTCACAAACATGGGCAACAAATCTACAACTAGTCAAACTTATTTGAAGTATTACTAAATAATATTATCTAAAAAGTCATTTGAACCTTTCGGGAGACATGATTTCCCAGATGGTACTAAACGTACAGTGAGGCATGACTACCACAGTCCACACAGTAGTGTGTGGTCCGACCGAACATTGATCTCCATGTTTGGGAGAGCTGCACTTGGCCACGTCCCTGCTGGGCCGTAAACAGCAGCCCGCCACAGCACAGCTACGGCACAGAAAGGAAGCTGACCAAGGGCTAGAAGGCAGGAAGAGCAGATGATATTTTCCCAGGAAACGTTAGACAACAGCAATTCAAGTAGTAATTTACATTAAAACACCAGCAACACAGAAGTAAAAAATCAATTATACATCATATCTTTTCCTCAAAATTCTACTTGAGTCCAAATTCCAAAATTAAAACGGGAGTACTCTTCAAGGAAGAAATCCTGCCAGTCCTTTATGACTCCCACGTCTTCTTTCCAAAGGAGAAACCTAGCATTTAAACTTCCAATACCATAACCTTAACATAATACTAATAATGCAATTATATGGTGGCATTTGTAGATATGATACGAGGTACAGTATGACCTAACTAGTTACCTATTACAACAGTGGGGATTCAGAATACAACTTTCGTTTCCATTTTTAGATGAAAAATAGTGGATACCAAGTAAAACCAGAATTCCCTCAAAAGAGAAAATATAACCCTAGGATTTATTGGGTACTCTGTGATAGGAATATCAACATTTTCCAATCAATCAAGAAGTAAAAAGCACAGCAATAACTTGAATGTACATTCTTAAATTAGGAAAAATCATACTCCCATAAATCCACTGAGACAGACTTCAATACTTCTACAAATAGTCATAATAATTCCTATTGCTATATTTCTATGAAAGAAATATTATAGTTATTTTCTTTTGTGCAATGTAGTCATAAAAATGTTTGTATACACATTGATGTTTTTTAAAATTATAAATAAACATAGCTAGCTTTAGCAAAAGAAACACCATGCCAAACACAAAGCTATATTCTCATGATAGACTGATTTAGTTAGAAAGACGTTGATTTAAACCTATTATTCAGACAAAAAAAAAAAAAAAATGAAAGACAGGCTATAAATCTTCAATAAAGGATATATCACTATACCATGTTTTAGTTAAAGGGAACTAAAGAGAAACACTTGAGAATAATTTGGGGAAAATGACTGTCTTCAATTGCATGTCACTTATAAATGTAGACAAAGGAATTTAATAAATATATAAATTTAATAAATATAAATATATATATGAAAAAATTCACCCTGAGGCGCCTGGGTGGCGCAGTCGGTTAAGCGTCCGACTTCAGCCAGGTCACGATCTCGCGGTCCGTGAGTTCGAGCCCCGCGTCGGGCTCTGGACTGATGGCTCAGAGCCTGGAGCCTGTTTCCGATTCTGTGTCTCCCTCTCTCTCTGCCCCTCCCCCGTTCATGCTCTGTCTCTCTCTGTCCCAAAAATAAATTAAAAAAAAAAAAAAAAAGAAAAAATTCACCCTTGGGGTACCTGGGTGGCTCAGTCAGTTAGGCACCCAACTTCAGCTCAGGTCATGATCTCATGGTTCCTGAATCTGAGCCCTAAATCAGGCTCTACATGGACAGTGTGGAGCCTGCTTGGGATTCCTTCTCTCCTCTCTCTGCCCGTCTCTCTCTCTCTCTCAAAAATAGACACTTAAAAGGGGCGCCTGGGTGGCTCAGTCAGTTGAGCGTCCGACTTTGGCTCAGATCATGATCTCGAGGTCTGTGAGTTCGAGCCCCACATTGGGCTCTGTGCTGACAGCTCAGAGCCTGGAGCCTGTTTCAGATTCTGTGACTCCCTCTCTCTGCCCCTCCCATGCTCATGCTCTGTCTCTCTCTCTCTCTCTGTCAAAAATAAACATTCAAAAAAATTTTTTAAAAAATAGATACTTAAAAAAAATTCACCCTGATTATTGCTGTGCAGTAAGACTACGACAGAACTTTTGCTGAAGATTTTCTTTAATTTCCAAATAGTCTCTAATTGATGTCCTCAATGCAATAATCTGAAATCTAAGATTATATTAATAAATACGGGTAAATACATTTTTCTTGGTATCTCCTCAAACATTCTCATGCTATTTAAACAGAAGATCATCCACACGAGTGCATTTTGAGTGACAAAATTCATCCCACCGACTATGGAGGTGGAGACCTAGCGAGTCCACAGAAATCTTGGACCACCAAAAAGCAAAGCTGGTACTGGGCCATGGGTCGGGTCAAAGGTCGTGAGCCACTTTCAGGTTCACACTTAGCATGTGCTAAGATAAGACCCTAGCCCTGGAAATACAAAGATGAATGAAAATAACCAAAACGCTGGGAAGGCTTATAGCTTCATGAGGGGAGTCAGCACATAACAACTGGGGGAATCACTCCCCTAAAGTAGGTGACAGACCGAGGGAAGATTGTTAGAGGAATACTGAGTTCATTAAGACATTCTCAGTGTTAATGTACTGCGTTTCCAGCCAGAGGTTAAACACTAAACTCAGTACTATAAAATAACTGAAGAGCCAGAAGTGGAATCAGCTCATCCAAGTGCCCCTGACGACAGTAAATGCCTGCTGCAGTGCATTATAATAATTTAGTGTATTTACTTGATTCTGATTCTGGGTATTGATTTTGAGATACACAATTGATTTACTAACACCTTTTCCAAAGGTGAAAAAACATCAAATTAATGCTCCAATTAACTCTATAAAAACATTGCAATTTCAAAATGTTAAAATATGAAAAAACATATATGTCATAAGCAGGAATCAAGTAATAAATCATAATATACCTATTCTTTTAGAGGCAATAAACACACAATATATAAATATCTACATAAACAAAACGTCCCAGGTAAAGGCAGAAGTAGTATAGTAAAATTTCTTTCACATTTTACATTGCTACAGGTTTTTGCCATTAAAAAATACCTGTATGAATACCAATTAGGCAACTTCACAGATCTTAAAACAGTGACAACTCATTAGGATTTTATCACTACCCATCCTTAAAGGGAATATTATATACTTCAAATAAACCTTATGATGGTCCTTATCTTATTTAGTAATTTAAAAACTCAGAGAGAATCTCCTATTTTATAAATATGAAAGCTTTGTAGTATCATATTGTCTTACAGTTAACTAAAGCTGAACCAAAACATTAAACAAGAATTGGGGTATCCTGTACGTACACACACACACACACACACACACACACACACACACACACACAGATCTGATATGACAGCATAAATCCTGACCAACACATTCGTGTTCCTTCTGAGTATCAAAGAGAAAAACAAATTGTGTTCCCATTTTATAGTAGTTATTCTATCTGGTGATATCACGGCCACAGCTCCACAACCAAGTAAGAATGATTTTTAACTACATTTTCACTTGTATGTACACACACAGACGAACATACTTGAAGCCTGACTCCCTCTCTGCAGCTGCAATCTAATTTCCGCCGCCTGCTATGTACCTGCCCCTGAATACTCGGTCACTATAAATTCAGCACAAATAAAGCTGAACATGTCCTCTTGTCTCCCACACTGCAATCCCTAAGCCCTGGAACTTGCCCGTCTCCAGTGTTCTCTCTCTTGGCTAAAGAAACACCATTTTGTAGCCAAGCATCCAGATCACAAATCTGAAGTCAACTATCGCTGTGCCAACTCACACCCACGCTGTCACTTACCAAGGCCCAGCTGTGCGCCTCCTGGGTGTACCTCCTCCGCCATCAGTCTTTGTTTCCTTACTTAATGGCTTCCTCATCCATTTGCTGAACAAATTAAACTAAGGATCCTAACCGGCCTCGATGCCTATAATTATTCTAAATTCAGTGTCCTGAAGAAAAACTATGTACAGGATAACAACATTATATTTTATCCAAACCACAGCACTTATAAGACAGAAAGAGGGGCCACCAGACAAGACGCTAAGACATCAGAGACGAAGCTTCTCTGTTGCTTCAGTAGAAAAACTGGCGAGAATAGACACCATGAGCTATGTTCTACAAATGAGGACGAAACAAAAGAAAACATCTGAACACCCTATCGCTCCTCCTAAAATTATATAAAAGAGTCCACCAAAATAATGGTTATTTTCATTTCTGACTTCTGACTTTAAACAAAACAGCAAACAAAGAGTACAACTGAGCACTACGTCAACAGGTATTCAAAACAGAACAAAGCATGAATCAGGACATCTCTGAAAAATGTTGGGTTGAACAAAATAAAACTGTGGTTTTTTTATAGGAAAAATGCAGTCGAAGTCAGCAATTTCATGTATCTCAACCTAATTAAGGTACCGGTCTCCTCTCTCTTTAAATTATTTTTCATTGTCTATTTAGGAAGGACAAGTACTTCACAGCTTGATCAGACTGCTAATTTCTTAGCAGAGTTCTGTTTTTGCACTTAAAATATGTCCTCCTAAATATTACAGTAAGGGGAAAGATAGGATTGCCTTACCCAATAGTATCTTTGTGTAAAAAAAAAAAAAAAAAAGTTTTCTGTGAATATTCTCATTTCTCTTGAACTAGCTTAAAAATAAAGTCTTCCAACTTTCTTTTCCGCTAAAATAAAAAAGGAAGGCTTTGATTACCATACACAACTAATGAGCTAAAGAGAGGAATATAGAGAGAAATGTCCCACGATGTAATGGACATTTAAAAAGCACTTCAGGAATTCTTTTAATTGCCATCTCAGCTTTCCCATCAGGTGTGGAATTCCAGAGGAGAACTACACCACTCTTCTGTCGTAAACTTTTCCTCATTCCAGGTTTTCACTCCTAATTCTGGAGTTGGAAAGAACTGTGTGATCCAGCTGGGTGGTTTATTCAGACAGCACTTTCCATGTGTTTCTAGCCTCCATCAAGGGTATTAGAGAGGCTGTTTTCACGCCGGTGGCACTGTCCACTGTTATATAGACCTAGGTGTGTAAATTTGACAACCAAGAGCAATTGCTAGATGGGGCGCCTGCATGGCTTGTCGGTTAAGCGGCCGACTCTTGGTATCTACTCAGGTCATGATCTCACGGTCTGTGGGTTTGAGCCCCACATTGGGCTCTGTATTGATGGCACAGAGCCTGCTTGGGATTCTCTGTCCCTCCCCCACATGCACACACTGTCTCTCAAAATTAAATAAACATTTTTTAAAAAAAGAAAAAGAGCAATTACTAGCATTTGAAATGTACAGATCGGGGCGCCTGGGTGGCTCAGTCAGTTAAGCGTCTGACTTCAGCTCAGGTCACGATCTCGCGGTCGGCGAGTTCAAGCCCTGGGTCAGGCTCTGGGCTGATGGCTCAGAGCCTGGAGCCTGCTTCCGATTCTGTGTCTCCCTCTCTCTCTGCCCCTTCCCCGTTCATACTCTGTCTCTCTCTGTCTCAAAAACAAATAAACGTTAAAAAAAAATTTTTTAAAAACAAGAAATGTACAGATCAAGTATGCCTGGGTGGCTCAGTCAGTAGAGCATCCAACTGTTCAAGTCAGGTCAGGTCATGATGCCACGGTTGTGGGATCAAGCTCTGTGTTGGGCTCCCAGCTGCGCATGGAGCCTGCTTAAGAAATTCCCTTTCTCTCTCTCTCTTTCTCTCTCTCTCTCTGCCCCTCTATTCCCACTCACACTCTCTAAAAAAAAGAAAGAAATGAAAGAAAGAAAGAAAGAAAGAAAGAAAGAAAGAAAGAAAGAAAGAAGAAAGAAAGAAAGAAAGAAAGAAAGAAAGAAAGAAAGAAAGAAAGGGATCAGACATAGAAAAGATATAGAATCTATTGTGGATAAAAATCAGGTATATATTATTGAATTCAAAGATAAAGTCAATGTCAGAGAAAATCTCAAGTCCAAGAACCAATCCTCCAACTCTGGGGTCCCAATAATGTGACTTCACACTGTGTTTAGATTTGACCAAATGATTTTTAAAAATTTATTAAAAGATGAATAAATCAGGGTACTGTCATATTGGATAAATACCATTAAAAAACACTAAATAAAGCAGAATGCTTATATTTGACTGATTAGCATGCTCTATCATCTACAAAAAAGGCCACGTGGGAAGTCAAATTATAATTACAAGGCTGATTCATGAGGATACAGAGTAAAGAGCCACTTTCCTTATTACGGTAATAAAGATACCCAACATGATGGTCCTCATCCCTACAGTGTCCTATTTAAATGCTTTAAAAACTCTTGGCTTTGTGTTTACCTGGTTTGGGATTTGATGTGGACTACCATCCTTTTACCAATATGACTCTTACTCAGAGAGGTTACAGTATAAATGACTTAGATTACAGCTACCTTTCATTACATCCTAGTCCTAAACAGTCAGTTTAATTAAATTCTAAGGCTGTCTGATGCTAATTTAGAGGTAATTATGTAACTATCCAAATCATGTGCATGCATATGTACATTAACATGCATCGTGTACACCTGAATATACACATTTATACATACCTGTACACTTTACCTATACACATACACAGATATACATTTACACACATGTATGTGTATACGAGTGCATATAAAACTTTCCAGATATGATTGCAGCAAAGGTCTTAATGATTTATCCCACCTACACTTTTCTCAATGGATTTACTGCCTAACATCTTAGACATTATCCACGGACTCTCCTAACCCACCTCATGTAAAACAGCCACTCCTTTTTACATCACCTGACCAGTGATGAGCTCAAACTTCCTATGATGAAGCTGCTTGTCATCTGTTAGTGAGAAAAGACACCGGTTATCTGCCAACTTTCCCAGGAAAATGAGTGACAGTGATAGACGGGTACAGAGCTAATCCACAAACCCCAGCAATAATCACCTTTGTACAATGGAAGAAAAGCCAAAAGAGAATTCACTGGGTTACAACTTCAGCGTTGATACCAGGGAGGGGAGACCAGACTACTAGGGGAAGCCCCTGAGTCTGCTCTAGTAACCATTCACCTCCCAACAGGGAGATCTAAAGCTTTGTCTGGGTTGAAGATTCGGGGACCAGAAGAAGAGGCAAGATATCAACACAAAAGGAGTACCTGAATCAATTTCCCAAAAGCCCTTCTGGACAATGCTATCGCTTAGCCCTGAACTCCACAGTGCAGTTGGACACAGGCAGTAATGGAGCTGTCCTCGATCCAAATGCTACGATCCCCTGTGCATGTCAGAGAGAAGAGCCTACACAGCACCTTAGTTTTTTGGACTGAACCTATAAGGGAGAAATGACTGGTGGGCAAGACCTAAAGGAGATATCCATACACATCGTAGAGGGCAGAGGGGCCACCACCAAAGATAGCAGGTCCTAATCCCTGAAACCTGAAAATGTTACCCAATATGAAAGGGGCGGGGGGGGGGGAGTTGCAGATGCTATTAGATTAGGGTCTAGGTTGGGAAGATTCACTTGGGTTATCAGACAGAGCCCTAAGAGCAATCACAAGTGTCCTTCTATAAGAGGCAGAGAGAGATGTGACAGGCAAGAGGAGACAGCAGGAACCAGGGAGGTGGGGACTGGCATAAGGTCCCCACAGCTGAACCATGCCAGCCACAGAGGGAGTGTGGCTCTGCCCACATCCTGATTTTCGCCCAGTGATGCCAATGTCTGACGTACAGCCTCCAAAACTGAGAGAAAATACACTTCTGTTGTTTCAAGGCGCCAAGTATCTGGTAGTTTGGTACAGTATCCACAGGAAGCCGAGATTCCTAATTTGCCGAGAGTATTTATAGGATATATTCTAAACTGAAGTTCTATAAAAACGTATCATAGTACAAAGTTAAATAAACAAACATAAAGTCCTTAATGACATTCTGGGCATTATATACATTTTTAAATGTACAGAATTCCCTTTACTTCAATGTAAAAAATATCATAAAAGCTAGTTCTTTTAAGCCCTCACATTCTACTTTTTTCATTTTTATTTATAAGTAAGCATGTGGGTGTTTTTTTTTTTTTTAATCCTAGAAAATTAAAACATGCTGGACCATTTTATAAAGTTTTATAATTGGTGTGAGTCCTACTTCAGAGTGTATTTTTGGAGTTAATTAAGTTCAGTGAGTATTCTTACAATCATGTTCTGCCTTCCAGGAGTATTAGCCTAGACTGGAAAAGGGCGGTCAGAAACATGTTCTCCCTCTAAGTTAAGCTGGAAATGAGCTTTTAAAAAAAAAAAGGCTGGGGCGCCTGGGTGGCGCAGTCGGTTAAGCGTCCGACTTCAGCCAGGTCACAATCTCGCGGTCCGTGAGTTCGAGCCCCGCGTCAGGCTCTGGGCTGATGGCTCGGAGCCTGGAGCCTGTTTCCGATTCTGTGTCTCCCTCTCTCTCTGGCCCTCCCCCGTTCATGCTCTGTCTCTCTCTGTCCCAAAAATAAATAAAAAACGTTGGAAAAAAAAAAAAGGCAGAGTCCAAATGTCAGGACGTTTTCTGGAAGGAAGATATCTGTTTCAGAGAGCCCCTACTTTTCAGTTGCTGCCAACAGAAACATGTCCTTCGTGCACGATGTCTGACCGCTGATCCCCTAGCAACTGGAGCTGAGAGGTCTCAGAACTCAATCAATTACCTGGTTCTCTTCCCTTCTAGCCCCAACCTCCGGGGAGGGGGGCATGTCAAGGAGGAGACACTGCTAATGAAACAGTTAGGGTTCTAAGCATTCCCTCCCAGATAACCCTAAATTCAAATATTCAAACCAGTAATCTGATGCACACCATAGCTTCAGGGATATGAATACTTTAGCAATAGGAAATATTAATCAGTGAAATCATACACTTCGTGGTGAGAAAAAAAAAAAAAAAACTTATTTGGCACTAAAGAAATGAGAAGTGAGCAGCTCCAAACACTGAGATATAAAAACGCTTTCCATTTAACAGTAAGTAGGTCTGACCTTCTACTAATCTCATTGAAATGCAGAAAAAGACTTTAAGATAACAGGGTCAGGACAAACTATCATGTTAACGACCACTAATATAATTGAGCACCACATATGATTTTTATTTGTTCTACAGTAAGTCTAAATAAATACAGTGAACCATATGGCATATACCAAAATGACAAGGAATGGGTGTCTCAAAATTCAGGTAAGTTATTAATATTCTCACGTAAAAAGTGCCATGCAAATGTGAGGGGGCTTTTAAATTATAAGTTGACCAAGAGACGGTTAACTCGAGATATCAAATTATTTGACTCTACTTCAGAGAAGTTCATATACCTTTTCAAATCTCCTGAAAATAACTTATACTTTCTATGAAACACCTGCAACTGGGTTTAGAAGTTGCAGTATTCATCTTCCAAGTGTTCTTCTGCACTACTCTATTCATCCAGAGACCCGAATGGAAAACAATGCCTAAACTCTCCTTCTTAATCAAATACTGAACATTAAAAAAGACACCGACTCTATGTAAGACATGGTTACCATTGCACGGTACCTGATTTTTAATCCATTTTCAAACTTCAATTTTTTATTGTACACTTTTCTTCATAATTTCGGCTAGTGTCTAAGGAAATCCAACAAACTCATGAATTTCAATATAAAATAAAGTTAGAGATTTTGAAATAAATCTCTCTGTATGTTTAGAAAACCACCATTGCATTTCTTAAGCAGATATTTAAATGCTCTCAAATATAACAAGGGATACTCTATCATGCATAATTAGTATTATAAATACCCACAATTAATTTTACCATGATGGTTTTAAATCTAGAATATGTACCACTCCCCAAGAATTTAAAAATCAGTCTTACTCCCAGTTGTAATATCCACAAAAAAACTGCCTGCGATTCTCATATATACCTACACACATGTAAGAGCATACACATATGCACATGTGTGCACGCACAACACACACCCTCATACACACGCACTTGTGGTTCTTTGTTGCAAATGTATACCTAAAGGTATAGACGAGAAGTACGGTAGTCACCTATGACACTAACCAACAACAAATTAATTTTTCATCTCTACAGATAACAAATAATCATGATTGCTTAATACATATGTACATATAAATGTATAATTACATATTGATTAGTTTAGCTTTTAGCAAAACACAAGAGTATATTGCATTTCTCCAGAGTAAGATAGTATTTTTTAAAATTACACCAACAGACCATTAGCATTGAGTGAATTTATTTTCCCCAACAGTGCTAAAGATATGCAAAATTTTCATTCTTTAGAGTTGCACAGTAAATGATTAACACCAGCTCTGCTCATTATCTCGCTTAACAAAACTTCTCTAAAAACAAATAAATCAAAAATGCCTCCAACATTCCTGAATAAATAAATTACAGACCTATTCAGTGGCAGCAATGATATTTTAAAAAGCTTGTGCAAGCTCATTGTACAATTTTATTACAAAACCACATTTGATAAAAGAAAAAACTGTCCACTTTTTCATCCTCTACATAGTTTTACTAGCAGGGATAGCTTCTCAAAGATGAAGAAACTTTATAATAGCAACAGATCTAGGAAGTGTTAACCCTGTGTTCCAACAGATTATAGTCACTGCTAATTAGGAGCTGATACTTCTTATAAAGATACTTTTAGGAGCCAAGAGTATTTTTCTCTCATAATGAGAATATGAGGATAATGACAGCTAATAGGAGCCATCAGTATATGATCAGAGGCCATAAATGAGAACATTTATATAATGGGAAACATAATTCTTAACTTTAAAAATATAGGTTGCAGAGAATCATTTTTACTTCTACATAAACCCTCACAACTTTTCCCTAAACAAATGCCATGAGAACAACGGACAAAGCCATCTTGTGTGCCCTGGTTTTCAGTAAAAATGGGCATTTATACAACAGTGGTCCCGACACTTTATATTTTACAAAATCTCAGTGCAGAAACAGTACTAAGTAAGCATAAATGTTAAGACGAAAAAATTAATGAAGTGATGAAATTGCATTATTTTGAAGTGAAAATCAATGTATCCTAGGATTCAGTAAAGCTCACCAGGTAATAAGTCCACTGCACACTAAAGACTGTAAGCTAAAATCTAAAATTAGGCTCCAACGAGTTAACCTATATTTTATTCAAACAACCACTAAAAAACCATTTTCTTTTATGACTGACAAAAGTTATAACACTAGAAGATCTAATGTAGAAAAAGCTTTATAATTATTCTAATCGTGCCATTAAAAGTATCCTTCAAAATAATTCTACCCACAAGATTCTGCTATTTCCAAAAGCACACGTACACACAAAATAATTCAGTTCAAAACACAATGAGCTCCTCTCTCGCCATAACCTAAAAGATTTTTCTTGGAATTAAGAAAGAAAAAAAGGGGGGGGGGGGTGAGCATGTAAATTAAGGTGACTGAAACATGCTTTCATCTAGCAGAGTAATATGGTAGCTATTCATCACCTGAAGTCATAAAACACTAGGTCTCGTCCTTAGCATATTCTAATGAAGCCTATCATGCAAATGAGAGTGACCTTTTCCTTGCGTTCTGCAAGTTCACATTTATTCCAGGAGTACATAGAGTTTGCCAATACAAACTAGCCAAAGACTGGTAATTACTGTAATCAATTAGTAGTTAGTGTCGTTCTGCTCATTTTCAGCTAATGTCAACTAAGCCATTTTTGAGAGAGCCACCCTTGACAACAGCTCTTCCGTTGTTGTTTCTAAAATGAGGTGAAAAAGAAAATAAAAAGACGAAAACATTCAAACTTTCCAATATGGCCGCACAGTTGCATCCCTCCATATGACGTGAAGATACAAGACAGGGCCCCAAAGTTTATAATGGACAAAGACTCTGGGGTAAAGTTGCGTCTCCTTAAAATGACATTGAAGTTTTCTGCCTATACAATTAAACATTAATATTTAAATATTTAAATGAAGGACACTCTCCTGTGCAGCAGTTCAGACTTGGTAGAACTTGGGCACTCTTCGCAACGGTTGAGTAAACAGGCCATACCCTCTGCTCGGGAACAGTCTATTCTGTCGACAGTTATGGATAGGAAACATTACGGCAGCCGGTAATTAAAGTAAAAACTAATACTGTCTCAGAGATGGGGAATTTTGTAAAGGAAAATCATTTATCATGGCTTACAGTTCTCACAACTGAAATGAATTATCTTTTCCTTTAGCACATATCCATTTTGAAGCGAGTGTATTTACTAAACTACAGTGAGGCCCACTGGCCCATCTTAATTGCATTAGCCGGTAGGCACGGAACAAAAACATAATAGGTCACAGAAAAATATCCCACACATACTGCACAACCGAAAGCCTTGGAATATACAAAGTGGGCCTCAAAAACAAGTACCAATTTAAGGGCTGGTGAATCACAAGAAAACCAGACTATTAAAAAATCTATAGTATTTTCCCTAATGTGGTTGTTTTCAAAATTTACAATAAGGACTGAAGGAAAATACCTCTGTGGTTACTAGTACAGAAATGTTAATTTCATATCAACCAATGTCCTAGTGCTGAACTCGGCCAACATGTGAAGGACAATATATTCAACACTCACTTATGAAAATGTATGAGAGGAAAAAAAGAGGCCACTCCTATGCCAGAAAGAAAATGAATCTATGGTATCTCAGAAGTTATCCAAAAAAAGAAAATAATAATATTGAGACAAATCATTTCACTGAGATTGCTCAACTCAACCGATAGAACCGAATGCCAGCCTTGTTTGTGTCTGTCAAACTCCCACGTACGAAGTCATGTCTTCCCTCAATCTACACAATCCAGGACCTTTTATGAACTGGAATCTCGGCCTGCTAAGGAATTCCTGGTTTTAAAGAAAAAGAATTTACTTGGGAGGAGTACTACAGGGGTGAATATATGTAATCATTACATGACTGATATTTCTATGTATCTATACATACCTGTAAAACACCGACTCATAACTGCGTGTGTGTGTGTACTTTTATCTTCTCTGAGGGCATTCAGTTCACTTCCCGGTGCCTAAAAACATCATTCTTAAATCCCAAACATATCAATGAAATGCAGTCTCTTTTTTAAATTAATGTCATCTATGAAAGATTAGGTGCGTGTGGAAAGAAAACTACCACACTAAAGATCATTTTTGTCTTGACTCTGTAACCCCGCACAGAAACAACTTTCCGAAACAAAGGCGCAAGAATGGTAAAACCAAACTGAGGTATACTCCGGGTACACAGGTCTTCACAGGTACCCCCTGATAATGTCAGAAGGCCAACAGAGGTAGGGGAGTCGACCTTTTCGAGTACCCGCATAATTGTGGAGTGTTTTGGGACAGGGGGTGGGGGGCACCTTGTTTCGAAGTGTTTGTTTCTGTGGTGAGATCAGGGTCAAAAGAGCAATCAAGTGGCAGTAAGCGGAGCAACGTTGAGGATTTATTGGCTGGCTTCCGCAGACTGCTGGGACCAGTCACCTCCCACGGCGTCAAACACGCGCGACTTGTCGATACTGACACGGAGCCAAACGGCAGGAAGACGGCGGTTTCCATTCTCGTCAGAAGAACAAACCGATGTGGGCTCTGACAGTTACCGCGAGGGGACAAGAGCAAACAAGATGAGCGAAAGGAGAAAAAAATATCCAGTAAGTTGGAAGGGCCTCAGGCTTCTCTCTCTCTCTCTCTCTCTCTCACACACACACACACACACACACACACGCACACAAATGATGCCGGGCACAGAAAGGGAGCAGGTGCCTGACTTGTCTCAAAGAAAAGGCTAACATGAAACGCTTCACAAAAGATAAAGCTCTCGGAACACTGCCGCTCAACCCCGAGATGAGGTCTTCACGGTAAACACTTAAGACAACTTGTGACCAAAGTCCTGTTACGACACTAATTGTCCACGAAAGCTGACCTGCAGCAAAGCAGCACAGTTCAGTTCCCATAGTGCAGGCTCACGGGCAGTAACGTGACTGGAGATGACAGAAGACATTCACAGATCACAAAAGACCGAAAATCCTGAGGGTCACCGCACAGCACGCGCCGAAGAGACACTTCGCACGCTGCGTACTTCTTAAGTGGAAATAACAAACCTCGAGTACAACAGCCTAGCGTTTCTCATTATTATTTTCTTGGTGTAGCTTTTCTTATTCTAGTGATGGGACACCGAGAAAATGACTGGCAATACGATTTTTAAGAAATTGGATGCGGTTACTGCATCAACTTAAAAATCTTACAATAAAAAAATTGAGGAATAATATTAAGTTTCTGTTCATATGTACTCCATGAATGATTTAATGCTGCTAAAGTGTTTCAATTTGTTAAGAGTGCTTAGTATAGAAACCTGTCTGAGTATTACATATTGTAAGTTACAATTATTGCAGCATTTCAATTCTTCCATAAGCTAATCAAGTGCATAAAGCACATTTCTAATGCAGTAATTCAAAAGTACATTAAGTAACTTTAAATTACCTTGCTTATTATATCTTGTAAAAAAGCCATGGAGATAAAAACTAGTATTTTAATTGATAATTCAACAGTTAAACATTTTTTACTTGAAGCAGAAAAATATGGTGAACCGTAAGCCTATGTGTAACTCCTATATTTAAATGGAAATACTGTAAATCTTGTTTAACTTTGAAACTATTTCAATGTTTGGACTGATCTACATAGGAACAGTATAGAAAATTAAATTGATTAAAATTGAACCCAGTCATACAGATTTTATAATTACCCACTTTCCATATTTAATAGATTTCTAAATGTTACATACTGCAAACACTCAGATTCTTTTTAAAAAGTGAAAATATGACTTAAACACACGTGGAGAAGAGGAAACAGTGTGATGACCAAAAAAAAAAAAAAAAAAAAAAACCTGAGAGCTTACTTTTATTAACTTTGAAAAACAAAAGCAGAGTAATCCTTTCCATGTACTTTAAAATAAAAACGTTCACTATTCCATTAAATTCTATAAGAATTAGAACGCATTTACAATCGGCTCCTGACTACCCACTGGGGAATAACATGAACTGGTGTACCTCCAAGGGAAACCTTGCTTTCTAATTCGACAACTGCCATCCATACACCTTGTTTGTTTTGTTGAGGAAGGAAGGAAGGCTGCCTTAATAGTGGCTCGGAGACAGTCCCCTCCAGTTGACGGTTAACACCTGTTTCCTTAATTACTAGCCTCTGCAGATGTTTTCGAAGCATGATGTTCACGTCCACCAGAGAGTACCGGGAGTCTTTAGCATCAAGTCCAAAGGCTAGGTGAGAGCTTTTAGAAGTAGTTCTGCTTAGTCTGTTCTTAAAGAGCATAGGAAAAGTAAAACTAAACAAACGTTGCTTTGGAAACACGAGACAGTCTGCAGGAGTAGTTTCAACAAGAATCTGAATGTTTAAAAAGTGTCAAGTAGGTCCATTTCTTTTCCTAAGATGTCCACAAAACGACTTGTTATTTAGATTTCAGTCAATTCCCAAATCATACCTATCTGAATTCAAATATGGGCTAACTATGGAAGTCTTGAGGGAGGCACCTGAAAGGTTCTGACACAGTGGGGACCCCGCAGTTCTGGCACTGCCCACCGGGGTTATTTTGTGGGTGATGTTGGCCCTTTTTGCCTCCATGAGGGCCAGCATCTTTATCTGTAAAGTGAGAGATTCAGACTAGGTGACCATGAACTTGAAGATTTCTTCCTGCTCTGGGAGGCAGCACCCGTTCTACATTATCTGTCCCTCGGTAACCTCTGGGTCACCCAAGGTTTGGGATCCAGTTCTGCACCTACTGAATCATGGAGACGTTCTGCACCATTCCGCAGGCACTGATGCCTCACACTCATGGTGGACAGTGACTCCCCTGTGACTCTGCTCTCTCAAAAGAGCGTGTGTAATAAACTTCTGACCATCAGAAATAAAGGCCACATAACAGAAACAGTGGGAGTGGGGGGAAGAACTTGAACACCAATTAGCAGTCATCTTTCCAAAATACAGGATGCCGAAGTCAGAGTTTTCTGACTCCATTACTCCTTCTTATTAGTAACTGAACACGTGCTTGCATTTCATAAGTGAGTTTAGCCTCAAAAGGCTGATTAACTTCACCCCAAAAAATAAAATCAAAATTATTCTTCTTCACTTATTACAAGGAGGTGACGATTTTGTTGGACGTTAGTGAAATCTGATAAACTTACCTAAGAAAAACTCAATGAACTAACCAACTTACAGAATTATCAGATCATATAGCCAGACAGGGTCTTATCCAACTAGTTTGGCTCCATAAGTGACACCCCTGAATCACATGTAACAAGGGCACCCTCTTCCTCTTACAGGAAACACATACTATGTAAAGCAGCCCATCCCTTTCGAACAAATTTAATGATTATATAGTTCTATTCACCCAAATTCTATAATTCCACTACTTTTTTCATGAATTGCCAAATCAATGCCAAGAAATACAGTGATTCTAGATACTAATAATAGTTGATGGGATTTATACTGTGCAGAAAAAGATGCAACATTTTGGGGTCTTCTAGGTATGAAAAAAAGTATGTCAATAAATAAGACTGTCCTATAGGCCATCAAGAAAATCATCAAGAATATTCTGTTCGTCTCATAGAGGAGGAGGAAGAAAGAGAGTGAGAGATGTTACATCCCATAATTAAGATTTAAATGTAAGTTCTTTCACAATTTAAACAGGCTAATGAACAGGTTAGTCAGGAAAACAAACCTCATATATAACAACAAAGATCAAAAAATGACTCAAGGGAAATATTCATGACTTACGTTCTCCTTCGACTTTCACTTTACAAACAAGTGACCAATCCTTATTTAAACGATCCCTTCTGATGTATCTACATTGGAAAAACTTTTGACATAATACATCATTTCTCCTATAATCCCAAAGGGTCCTTTAGAGAACAGTGAAAACATGAACACATTCACAGACTAACAAGAATTTTCGTCAAACGTCACAGCTGCCGGTGGTCCGATACACTACAAGGTAATGCTCAAACTCCATCTCACGTTGTCAATGCTCATCACAATACCACTAAAGCACAAGGTCAAAAGACAGTTACCAGTGACCACAAAACTAAAAGCAGTGGTGAAGCCAACCACAAATGAAGTGAATGTAGATCTAGACGGACAAGTCGTCGTGAAAGGCAACACCTAGCTCAGGAAGAGAAGAGTACAGGGCAGGGATTGCGGCATCCTGAGAAACGTCGACCTATTAACGGGAATGAGCTGAATGATTCATCACGGTGCACACGTTTCAGAGAAAACGAGCATTTCTTGCATTTTAACCCTGCCCAGGAATGCAAAGTAATCTGCATTTCAGAAAATATTCACACTAGAGAAGCTATAGAGATAACATTAAAAACAAGAAATGAGAAAACTGAGGGAAAATATTAAAACTGGAATGCATAGAACTTCCCAAATACTGAAAATTCCACGTCATCTCTAATGCATGATTTCCTACCACTGCACCCAAGAGTAGTAGATGCCTCGGTCCTGCACATCATCTAACAGATGCTGTCTCCCAGCACCTAGAACACTGCCGGGTACCCCGTGTTCTGTAGGCATCCGTTGAATGAATACTGGATCATACCACAACAAACTGGTCTTTCCAACCCTACTGGAAGAGATGACACTTGTTTAAAAAGTGTCACCTTCTAGGAGGCCACTCAGAACTTCAAAGCATCATACGCACGCGCACGTGCGCGCGCGCACACACACACACGCGCTATTAAACTACCTCTACAAACACTGCCCACCAAAAATATCACAATGATAATCATTTTTTGAATTTTATCCTCTTATGCATACTTCTAAAACTAGTTCAAAAAATGTTTCTTTTCACTGTGCTCAGATTTACACTGAATATAAGGAAACACTCCACGTATAAAATCAACAGGTTCAGAAGGATTTTTTTTAAGAGTATAGTTTCTATATATATGGCTTCTGTATACCACAGTGATATTTTATTAATCCATATCTTACTAATGACTTTGTTTAATCCATACTCCCTATCCCCACGGTATCTGACATATTATAAGCATGCTGAGTCCTCTGCCAAAATACACAGTAAACTCAGAGTTCATGAACAAATGAGAGAAACAAGACACATGTGATGAAAATTCACAATTCATCTTTCTTCTCTGGCGCATTTAGAACAGAAGAATCCATATGATCCAAACCATTCCTCTAGTTGGGAAAAGACTCTCTAGAAAAATTAATTCGTGGGCACCAAGAACAAGGGAGATACTAGCTATGAGAGAGACCAAGAGAGTGTCCAAGTGATTTCTCATCTCTCAGTGTGCCAACAGCTAGGCCCTTCCCCAAGTCCTGGGCAGATGTTCAATAACTACCAGCTAATAGTAAATAATTAATACCAAATTGCTGCTGGTTCTCCTCCTCTGATGGTCCCTTCATAATAGCTGTTCACTCGCCCTCATTCCAGTAGAAGCAACAAATTGCCTCTAAAGTAAATAGTGGGCAATGACCATAATACTAAGACACCAAGAGCTACTGTATGAACCAGCAATTCGGATTAGAGTCTATATATTCAAATCCAAACCTGTCTTGGCACCTACGCGAGAAAACGCTGGATGTACTACCTTCTGAAGCAGCACGGGGAGAAAAAACCAGTGAACACAAAGTCCTGAAAGAACAGTAAACAGAAGCATGCTGTCAATGCAATGCCAAGTAGGAGACTTAGGGAGAAACTCTCCTCCTTATCTTCTTTGAACTTGAACATCAGTCACTACTGCTGGCTAGAGTGACATCTTCAGGGCCCTCTCTAGTTCTACGTCTACATGGCATCTTCCTCATTTTTCACTCTTCTGCCCTGCTCTGATAGCCCTGTGTGTGACTGACCCATCGCCCAAGTGACCACCACAAACCCCCTATCTCACACTACACTCTCCATATGTACAACCACATTCACTAGCCAGGACTTCAACTACCATCTCGATGAGATAAGAACGAAGTATGCTTTCCAGGTCTGGACCTTTCAGGCGAATCTCAGCGGCTTTCCTAGGTGCTTCATTAACATCTCCCCCTTATTAAGTAGAAGTGGATAGTCCAGGGGCGCCTGGGTGGCGCAGTCGGTTAAGCGTCCGACTTCAACCAGGTCACGATCTCGCGGTCCGTGAGTTCGAGCCTCACGTCAGGCTCTGGGCTGATGGCTCAGAGCCTGGAGCCTGTTTCCGATTCTGTGTCTCCCTCTCTCTCTGCCCCTCCCCCGTTCATGCTCTGTCTCTCTCTATCCCAAAAATAAATAAACTTTGAAAAAAAAAAAAATTTAGAAGTGGATAGTCCATCAACATACTTATTTATATATTCATAAAACCGAACACACCAGGAATCAACATGCGTAGGAATCTTAGAGGGCATGTACTAATCCCTAAGTTAGGAAAACTAAATAAAAAGCAGGTAAAAACAGTGGCCGAGGGGCCGGAGCTAATCCCAGACTAGTGCTCTCCCCATTGTGTCACACAGCCACCAACCAGCTTCGTTCCTGACGCTCAGACAGCTCAGGGTCCATCTCACAAATCAAGGCTTCTCATTCCTCAGATTTTCAAAACCTCGCAGGGTAATCCCCTCACGCCTGATTTTCTAAGCATTCTCTCAATCATTCACTTTGAACTTCAGGACTGCCTTTGACTTGTTTGTCTCCTTGACTTCCCACACCAAATTAACTGCCAGATCTTAAGAGTTTGTTCCAATGTTTCTTCAGTGCATGTGCTATATCTCACCGCTGTATTCGCTCTCCTGTCCTTCATTATCTTCCCCCGAAAACAGCAGCAAAAAGCCCCTGCCTGGCCCTTCAACCTCTTCTTTTCTGTCCACACTGAGCCCACTCATGAGAGGCAATTTAAGAGAGGTCCTGCTTGAGCTTCTCCACTCCTCTGCTCATCAACTTTTCATGAGTCTGTCCTCAAGTGTATCTTCCACCTGGCGCTTTCACTGACTCCCCAACACCCACAGGGTGAATCCTAAGTTACTTACCCGCCCGCTGTGTAACTTGCTGTCTATATCTCTACTCTTACCACCCTTTCAATGTACATTCTGGGAAGTTTCACAATCCCTTAGCCACAATTCTGAAATCCGTAAAGTAATATAAAAACTGAAAGTTTCATCTTTTAAAATCAGCTGGGGGGGAAACCAGACTGGAACTGACAGGAGGCTGTTCAGAAGCTTCGCTGACCCCACCTATGTTGAATATGCTTCAGTAACCATAGAAAAATAGTTGATAATCAGATCAGGATGCTACCCTGGAGAGTGCCTGGAGTTATTTAAGATGCAGCACACAAAACCTATACACTTCCTAAAATCCAATCAATTGTGAATTGCCAAAGCGCCTCTGTCCCCAGGGGCCCGGCTAGGAGAAGACCCGAGCAGAACACAGAGTCCTGGAGCTCTGAGACGTCCTGAACCTTCCAGGAGGCACTGCTCCTCCCTCTCCTTTTGAGCCTTCCTCACCTCAGTTTTGGGGCATGAACCTGACCTCAGGTCTAACATCCTCTCTGAGGCATCCACTACCTCACTCCCCTTTTCATGGTGATTTAAATGTTGCTTCTCCAGGTCCCATTCAGAAGGACAAAACCATACTGCATCTATTATGATATCCTTGCACTGGCTCAGTGCTTGGCACATAATGGAAAGCTAATGTTTGTAGAGCAGAATGGAGTAAATTAATCCTAACTGTTGATGAATGAAGTTAGGAAATGATCCTTAGTTCCTAAGAGACACATAGAAAATATAAAAATCCCTAGGTTTCTCCAGGAATTGACTTATAAAATGACTAGAATTTCTACTCACCTCAAAACATGGACTGAGACGCCACAAATGCTAAGGA
The DNA here is from genome assembly GCF_028749965.1 of Puma concolor. Taxonomy (NCBI): domain Eukaryota; kingdom Metazoa; phylum Chordata; class Mammalia; order Carnivora; family Felidae; genus Puma; species Puma concolor. The sequence continues at coordinate 90,643,705 of NC_141678.1, read as the reverse complement.
CCATGTAAAACAGTCACAACTGGCCTTTCCTTTAAGGAACAGTTACATAGTTAAGTAATAGTTAAATGGTAAATTCCAATATGGAGTACAGGGAATCTAGAATCTGGAGATTTCTGTAGGATTAAGATTTGAGTATTTCCCTATGAATATGAAAATTAATGTGCATTAATTAAATAGCCCATGATTTATAATTCAAGGTCCAGCCAAATTAGGACCTCTAAGTGGGCCGCACTTTAATTCCATGTGCACAGTACACTATAATTGACAATACTATGAGAAAAAGGGTCAGTGGTAGCAAAACTAGGCACGTTAACAAAATTCCCTGATGAGTAAATTAAAGTCAATATATCTACACATATTCTGAAATTCTAACCCAATGTACATTGCTGCTTCATTTTTCCATGTAATTTAGTTTATGCATCTTAATATTTTGTTCTACTTTTCAATGTTATTATCAAAGGTAAAGTTGTCCTTTCCACACACAGCATCCCCAGGCTTATACATAAATTATTGGCTCTAATGATTCAGATGTGGTGGTCGGTCCTGTACAATTCTCCACACAGCAAATATACTGTGTGAGGTATTAGCTGGAATCACTCTTGTTTAATGAGATGATCCATCATGGTGTCTATAATTGAACACACTCTTAGCCATGACTCTTGGACAAAGAAAACACAGTGGCAAACAATATGGACCCAAGAGGATGAGGTGCAACGAATCTCCAGTGAGTGCTAACTGCAAGGGGACGGTCAAACAGTAAAAGGGAAAAGAGGTCTCAATTCATGTCACTGAACAAGAGTTCTATGTAAAAACATACTGTATAAAATGTATTATCATTACTTCACTACCGCCCTCCAAATAGCTGACCACAAACTGTCCAGAGAAACAGAGAAGTAAAAATACCCCTCCAATTCTCCCCAACCCCCAAAGACATGTCCAAAACATTGTACACACATAGAAGGATCCAAGTAAAAACCAACATCAAATAGTGTGCCAACGGACTGTCCCACAGAAGAAGTTTCCTCATGTAGAAAGACAGCATGAATTTTGTATCATTAACAAAGCATATTTTCACCAAAAAATTAATGGACACTATTTGAAATATTATAATTATTTTTCAGTTAAATACCACCTACTCAAATATGAAAGCACATATGAAAACATTCAAATCAAAAGAAAGCAGTTTTTCACATTTTATAACAATGGAAAATGACCTCTCTAAACCCTAATGAAAAACTATAACAGGCTGAAGTTGCTTTTAAATCTCAACCCAAGTCCAATCATTTTGTTTTCAATTAGAGTCTAGTGCTTATGTTCCATCAGGTTTAGTAAACTTCAGAATACTAGGGAGAGTAAATGATACAGCAAACACGAACTTACTCAGGAGCATCGGTATTTCGTTGTTAATAAATATTACAACTATGAGATTAGGTTCTGTCTCACCTACCAGAAAAATATTTCTAGAATCAGTTATTAAAGTAGAACAAAATATATGTTTAATAGGCACTGAATATAAGTAAATCATTTAAAAATAGGTAGAGGGGTTCCTGGGTGGCTCAGTCACTTAAGCATCCAACTCTTAATTTTGGCTCAGGTCATGATCTCACAGTTCCTGAGTTCAAGCCTCATATCGGGCTCTGCACCGACAGCATGGAGCCTGTTTGTGATTCTCTCTCTCCCTCACCCTCTGCCCTTCCCCTACTCAAGTGTACGCACTCTCTCTAAATAAATAAATATACAAATATTTTCTAATTAAATATAAAATAGGTAAATGTAAATATTCTTAAATGGCGTGAAAACGTTTGACCAAACAGTTCATCAAAAACCACCAAAAATAGGTTAGGAAAGTTCCCATCCATCAATGAGAAAATATCAAAAATCTACTGATAATGGCTGGAAGATGCAGTAAGGGACATACTCTCACGAGTGTTAAACAGATAAGACTTTCTAAAAAGCAATTTAGTCGTATGTGAGAAAGACTTCAAATAGCATCAGTCACTTTGAAATCCAATGTTTCTACTCCTAGGCATGCCAAGGAAATAATATGAAAAGGGCACCATAACGTATACACAAAGATGCATAATGTATCCACCACAAGGTCACGTGGGAAAGTAAAAGTGGTAAACAACCAATGAGAGAAGCTTTAAGAAACAGTCATCTAAAATGTTCTAGGCATAGATATGGAATGTTATACTTCCATAAAAACACCTATCAAGAATATTTTAATGGCATGGGAAAATATTTCTCATGTAATTTTAAGCAAAAGCAGATTTTAAAATTTTATGCATAGCATTCCATTGTGTAATACCAAAAGAATTACATCAAAAATGTTAGAGTGGATTAAGGGGGATTTTTTTTTTTTCACATTCATTACAATTTATTACCTCCTTGCAATTTCCCACAATGAGTACACAATGCCTTGAGCATAAAAGTTAGAAGAGTTTTTTTTTTTTTAATAAATTAGAGGTTTTTCTTTTAACTTCATACGCATCTGGTATGAAGTAATAAGCTTCTAACAAACCAGATCTCTTACAACCAACAGCTATAAAGTCCAGACAGAATGCTAAAGTAAATAAATAAATAACCATTTAATAGTTCTGGAGACTCCACAAAAGCTAGAGTTTTTATTTATCTATCTACCTATTTTTTTTTTTCAACGTTTATTTATTTTTGGGACAGAGAGAGACAGAGCATGAACGGGGGAGGGGCAGAGAGAGAGGGAGACACAGAATCGGAAACAGGCTCCAGGCTCTGAGCCATCAGCCCACAGCCTGACGCGGGGCTCGAACTCACGGACCGCGAGATCGTGACCTGGCTGAAGTAGGACGCTTAACCGACTGCGCCACCCAGGCGCCCCTACCTATCTATTTTAATGTTTATTTTATTTTTGAGAAAGAGAAAGAGCATGAGTTAGGGCAGGGAGTGACGGGGGCAAAGAGAGGGAGACAGAGAAATGAAGCAGGCTCCAGGCTCTGAGCTGTCAGCACAGATCCCGACGCAGGACTCAAACCCACAAACCGGGAGATCATGACCTGAGCCGAAGTCGACTCAACCAACTGAGCCACCCAGGCACCCCAAAAGCTGGAAGTTTTAGAGCAGAGATAAGGCCCGAAGCAAGCAGATAGTGACAGGTGAACCCAGCCCCACTCCCTCCTGGCAGCTTTCCCCAGAGGACGCCAGAGTCAGAGCCCCCCTGAAGGCAGGTAGGCAGTGAGGCGCTCAGTGGGAAAAGCAGCTGGATCAGACAGGAGGTGTCTCAATGCAGGGACAGACTTGAAGAGTAAGAAGGAAACACCAAAAGAGAGGGTAGCCAAAGGAACACTTGATTCTACGAAAAAGCCCGGAGTAAGGAAACCATGTATGAACAAGGAAGAGTTCAAGCAGACTGCAATTAAAACTTAAATCCAGAGGGGCGCCTGGGTGGCTCAGTCAAGTTAAGGGTCTGACTTGGGCTCAGGTCATGATCTCACCGTTGATGGGTTTGAGTCCCGCACGGGGCTCTGTGCTGACAGCTCAGAGCCTGGAGCCTGCTTAGGATTCTTTGTCTTCCTCTCTCTGCTTCTCCCCAGCTCAGGCTCGGTGCCCTCTCTCTCCTTCAAAAATAAACATCTAAAAAAACAATAAAAAATAATTTTAAAAAACAATAAAAACTTAAATACCAGAAATGAGATTCGAGCAGCTGCCCACTGCAAACATGAAAGATGCTATTTTGAAGGTAACTGAGTTAACTGCTAGCCAAAATGAAAACACCAACAGTACCAGCAGCACTAAAACAAAATCCAGAGACCAAGCAACATGACATTCAAAACGTCCAGGATACAATAAGAAATTACTTGACTTAGGAATAGGCAGAAAAATGTGACCAAACCTCAAGTAAAAAGATATATGGCAAACAAGATGATCAAAATGCTGTAATTATTTTAAAAGGACTTCAGAGTAGCTATTATAACTATACTACATGAGGTAAAGGAAATACACTTCAAACAAATGAAAAGAAAGGAAATTTCAGCAATTATCTTTTTAAAAGTCAAAAGAAAATTTTAGAAACAAAATATAAAATATTTAGAATTAAAAATGGGCCTAAAGGGGAGCCTGGGTGACTCAGTTGGTTAAGCATCCAACTTTAGCTCAGGGCATGATCTCACACACAGTACGTGTGTTTGAGCCCCTCATTGGGCTCTCTGCTGTGACAGCTCAGAGACTGGAGCCTGCTTCAGATTCTATATCTCCCTCTCTCTGTGCCCCTTCCCTGCTCGTGAACTGTCTGTCTGTCTGTATCTCTCTCTCTCTCTCTCTCTCTCAAAAATAAATACACGTTTTTAAAAAATGGGCTTAGTAACAAAAAAGAGATGACAAATAATTAGTGAGTTGAGGACAGACCAAGAGCAAGCACCCAATATGAAGAATAGAAAGGAAAAAAAAAAAAATTAAAAAAAAAAAAAAAGGCAAGAGAGCCTTAGGGACCTACCTAAGGGACAAGTACAAAAGATCTAACATATAGTTAAGTAACTAGAGTCCTGGAAGGAAAAGAGAGAGAGGAAGAAAATGGGGCTCAGAGAGGAACATCCAGCTTTGACAATTAAAAAGAGGCCACCAAACCTTCTCCTCAAAAACAAGACTAGAACTGCACACCATTATTAGCAGTCATAATTCATGATTCTGAACATCAGATTCAGGTGACAAGTGGAAAGACACCTGCCTGGGATGCTACTGCTCCTTTGACCTACCCTTGACGTGGTGACGGAGCATGGCAGTCTTGCTAACATATGTCTGCTACTAAAACACAGGAGCTGTGACTGTGAGCCAAGGTGGTAGAGGGAGGAAATGATTTCAAGCAGGAAGCAAAACCACACAGCTACGTCAGATCAAAGTGACAGAACTGGTAGGACGCAAACGACTACGATATTATAACACAGATGCCGAGAGGTATGAGCCCAGTTTGGGGAACTGGCAAGACTCGCAAGAAATTTAGCAAGGAGATCCAATAAAAGAAAGACCAATGAGAGGACTAGATGAAGCTCACCCCACATTCCTGGTGGACTAAGCAGAGGCGCAAAGAAAACCCAAAGGAACAGAGCAGTTAGCAAAAGCCCCAAGAAAAGCTTCACAAAGAGGTAAACTCTGAATGTGCCTCAACGCACACAAGAAAAGAAGGGCAGAAAGCAAAGACCTTACTAGGCTCAAGGTGTTTGAAGCAAACGCTGCCCAAATCGCCGTTTGACCACTTAGTCTCACAATCACAAAGGAAACACCCAAAAAGTCAAAGTAAAAATAAATATTTAAATCATTTAAAAACTGAATAGAAACACTGGAGGCTATACACCATGGGGAGATAAAATTCCATGGTTTTAAGACCGTGGATCATGCAATTTAAGGGAAAAAAAAGACATTCTTTGAAAAGTGAATCAAAATCCAAACTTACCACACCACACTATATAGAATGTCCATTTTCAACAATGACAATAAAAAGAAATCACAATATGTGTTTGAAAGGAAATGTAAACTGTGATCCAGATTCAGGAAGAAAAAAAGTTAATAGAAAAGTAGAAAACTGGTTCAGATGATGCCAATGCCCAGAGGCAGAAGAGGTCTTCAGCTAGCTACTGTAAAGATGCTCCAAGAATTCTTTTAATGTTCAAAAATTAAAGAAAAATATAACGACAGCAATTCACTACATAAGGAATATTAATAAGGAAGTAGAGATTACAAAAAAAAGAACTAAATAGAAATACTAGAGATAAAAAGTACTGACCAGAAATAAAAAATTGCTATGTGGGAGAACAGGAGAATTGAGAAGGCAAAGGAAAGAGGAAAATGGAAGAAAGAATGATATTAACTAATCAAGAGATTAAAAATAAAAGAAAATGTTAGGAAAGATGAACAGAGCCTCAGAGACCTCTATGACAATTTGAAGTATGACATATTTCCACAAATGTGCAGTAAGAATCCTAATAAGAGAGAAAAGAAAGGGGCAAGAAAAATTTTTGTTAAATAATGACTGAAAACTTCACAAATTTGATGAAATACATTCACCTACAAATATAAGAAGTTTGAAAACATCAAAAAGTATAAATACTCAAAGACTCACACCTGGAAACGTCAGAGTCAAAGAACAAAAGAAAATTCATCACATGAAGGGAACAGCTACATGTTTAACAAGTGACTGCTTCACACAGAAGAGGAAAGAAAAAAAAAAAGAGCTGACTTATCAGAATCAAGAGGCTAAAAGCTAGAAGAACAATATAATGAAAGTGCTGAAAGAAAAACTATCAATAAAGAATTCTATATCCAGCAAAACTATACTTCAATAACAAAGAGGAAACAAAGACACTTCCAGATAAAAAAAAAAATGAACAGGGCTCACATCAATGCAGAGCAAGGCAGCAAAGGATCAACAGATGAAAAAAAGACACAAAGACATACAAGAATAAAGAGCAAAACACAAAGGACAAATCCAACCAGTATATTACATTAGACATTAATAAAATGAACACCATGGTTAAAAAGAATGACTTATCAGACTGTATGAAAGGAAATGACCAAAGCTATGTGCTGTAAGAGACACACTTTCAGAGACAAATATTTTCAAAATAAAAGACTGGAAAAAACATTCCATACAATCAAGTAACCACCAAACAGCTAGAGTGGGCATATTAATGTCATACCTAATCAACTTCACGAAGAAGATATTACTGAAAATGAAGCAGGACAAAAAAGTGAAGGCATAAGTACTGGATAGATACAAGCAAAACTATTTCCATCCACAGAAAATGTGATTTACATACAAAAATCCTTAGTCTGGGCTATATATTTATTTATATTTGTATTTATAAACACCTTACAACAAATGAGTGAATTTAGGGAATTCACAGGAGAAAAGTTAATGTACAAAAATCAATTACACTTTAAAATATTAACAACGCACAACTCCGTTTCAAACAGGGCGACCATAAATTTAACCAAAACCTGTGCGAGGCCCACACACTAAAGGCTATAGAGCACAGAGCACAGCTGAGAGAAACTGAAGACGACTCACTGGCAGCTTGTAAAAACGTTAAGCAAAAAGTCGTCACACACACCCCAGTCACTTCCCTCCTAGGGTAATTACGCCTGAGAAACGAAAACATATGTCCACACAAAGACTTACACAAGAGTCCATACTAAACGATATAGCAAATTAACTTACAGTGACAAAAAGCAGGTCACTAGTTCCCTGTGGCAGCCAGGAAAGGGTGGTGGGCTGCAAAGAGGCACAGGGATATTTGGGGGTGACACAAATGCTCTTTTATCTTGTTTCTGTCAATGTTTTTGGAGGGATAGACAACGGTCAAGACACATCGCACTGTGCACTGTAAATGGGTGCTGCTTTCCATACTACAGTCATTCTGCAATAAGGCCATCAAGGAAAGAAACAAACAGAAAGAATAAGTGAATGAATGCACACGGGTTTTAAAAGTAAATAAGCCTTACACACCTGCTTAAAAGTAAGTAATAAAATTTAAATGCAGAGGAAAATTTGTAAGTGTAAACAAGTTACACTTTTTTAAAGAGCTCTAGTTTTGTTTCTTTTAATTTGTTTGCTTTGAACCTTGAATCTGTGCTGAGTGTAAGAGGTAAATGCCTCATAGGTTTTACTATAAAAACAAGTCACACAAACAAATTATATAATTACGACTATAGAAAAAAATGACCTCACAGATCTGTATATATAATTCAGTTTATGACTGAAAACAGCACCTATTATCTGGAAAACAAGTAAATTTTATTCTCTGATTCACCTTGAATATTTCATGTCTGTGTACTCCAAAGACTCACAGAATGCAAAGCTACTCTAACATTTAAGCAGAAAAAAAAAAGTGTCACTACCTAACAGACTCAGGGTACAGTCTAGACTTACAATCTTTCTGTCCAAAGCAATGCTGATGAAAATAGACTCCTCCTTAATAGGAATTGTCACAATAAGTAATTGCACTATGAAACAGAATGACTGCATTTCAATTACTGCTTTTATAGAGCATTTTTACATTCCTAAAATTCTGGCAAAAGCATTTGATTAGAATCACCTGGGCCAATTTGAAAATGCTAAAAGATATGTAAGTACACACACACACACACACACACACGCACACAATCTCTCTCACACACATATGTGTGTATGTATATGTTTTTAAAAGGTAAAGACAAGGGGCACCTGAGTGGCTCAGCCAATTAAGTGTCTGTATGACTCTCAGTTTCAAGCTCAGGTCATGATCTCACAGTTCATGAGTTCAAGCCCCACATCGGACATTGTGCAGACAGCATGTAGGCTGCTTGGGATTCTCTCTGTCCCTCTCTCTCTGCCCCTCTCCCACTCATTCTCTCTCTCTCAAAATAAATAAACTTAAAAAATAAAAATTCAGAAAAAGGTAAAGACAAGAATGACATTAATAACAGACAGTATATCTCTGTATTAAAATACACACACAGTGATATATGCATGATAGGGTCCTGGCGATGCGTTACTGCAAAATTAACAGAGCAATTAATTCACAGGGTGGCACTCATTCCTAAACTCATCATTCATGAACCTGATTCCATTAATAAATAAAATTAATAATGAATGAAACTGATATACTTTATTCAAAATTGATCACAATAAAAAAATGCCTGCTGTGATACCGTCATTGAAAAAAGGCTTATAAGAACAAATGGATAAAATAAACCCTGTCTATTAATTCTCAAAACATAAACCATATAAGAGTATTTATGTAGCAAGACAAAACAAGATAGACCATGTCAGGAGAGCAATGAAAACAAAATGACTTGAATCATGTCGGAGGAGAAAATAACTCAGCTATCAAAAACTCACCAAGGCAAAAACATCCCCACCAAGACTTAGCTAAAAGTAAGACACATGTCAAAAGGGCCTGGAGCAGCAACACATACATTTAAAGAGAATGTCTGCATTTAGGTACTCAGTTTGAAGCCAAGTCTGTTATCTCTCCAGACCCATCACCCCCTCCGGATACTGATAAGCCTGAGTCCCTGCCCTCTTGTTGAGGGCAAGTAATGGGCAGTGCTTGTACCACAACAGACAAGGTCACTGAGAAGAGTCAAGTGGGAAAAACTAGAAAAGGGAAGAAAAACTAGAAAAAGCAGATAGAAAACCTTTAAAAAAAAGCAAGAATCACTCAGTGTTTAAAAACATAGTTCTCCAGGTCAAAATGCCCACAGGACATGATTTCTTAGAGCCCAACCTGGAAATGTACACAATAATAATGCTGAGTCATTAAGGCAATATTAAATCACGTTACGGGAAGGTTCTAACAGCCGAAAACTAAGAAGTTAATTCTTCAAAGATTCTCATGCAAAATAAATTAAGAGAGAGAGAGAGAGAGAGAGAGAGAGAGAGAGAGAGAGAGGGGCTGTGAGAGGTAAGTCCTCAAGAATTCTGGTCCCTTAGCCAAGTGGCGTACTCAGTGTGCTGGCAGAGGAGGCCCACGTGCTCCGTGGCTGTGCTCCCCTGTCCTCGGTCTCGGCTGTGCTGCCTCCTCCAAGCCTCCACACTGAAGAGCCATAGGCGGGAGAGGTGCTGCTCTGCTAGGCATTCCCACACGCCCAGGCCCCCCACCACGGTGCTGACTACACTGCCTCTGACCAGACCACGCGACCGTCTGGAGCAGAAGAAATAAACTTTCACCACAATATCCCAGAGTCCAGCACGATACCCAGCATGGAGGAGTTCGATAAACACGGAATTTTTTTTTTTTTTAATGAATGATAAAAACCACAAGCTATGTTCTGTCTGCAAAGCACAGTTTGATAATAACAATAATAAACACACAAAATATAACAGGACCACAAAGAAAGGAGTTCCCATTGACTGCAGAGACTAGCAAAGTCTTCACAGAAAGGGTAGGGTTTGAACCATACCTTCAAGTTCAGGCTGAATGTAACCAAATGATTAAAAAAAAAAAATATCCCGGGAAATAGGGGTACTATGGAAGTAAAAGAAAATGAGAGAGCAGGGTCCCAGACATCAATGGTAAAGGCAGCTAGTTAACAGGTAGATGTTTGTATGAAGGAGAGTGAGACGTATCGCTGGAAAGGGGGGCAGGGCTGCAGGGGAGCAGCCGGGGGTAACAACGGGGCGCCCAGGGTCACGAGGGAGCTTTGCCTCCAAGAGTGACCCCTCTTCCCAATGGCCAGTGGTTTCCCTGTATTGCAAGTAAAAGCAAAGGAAATTCCGGTTTTCCACACATCCACACGACTCCGGAGGTCAACACTGTTTTACCCCCTACCAAATGAAAGAGGGGATCCTGTAAAAAATACTTCAAAACACTACCTCATACCATGAGGGAATACTGGCAAACCTATTTCCAGGGGGTGAATACTATTCAAACTGCATATAATAAAATACTCAACAATCCTAAGAAATTTTACTCTTACAATACAATTGCTATGTAATTTTGTTAAATTCTTCAATTTTGAAATAAAGTTGAAAGTATTGTGTCAAAAGACAGTGAAAGAGTTATCATTAATCTTCACAGCTGACGAACAAAACAGACATATAAACAAGCGCCACGATAATAAAAATGGTGCTATTCACTTTGTAAAAGAAAAAATAAATTGTACTAAAATTATTAAGCTAACAAAGCAAGGGAAAATACGAGTAGAAAAATGACAGTTATCTGCAAAATTCATAAATGTGTCTTTTGTATAACCATAATGATCATATTTTATGCTGTCATTTTGCATTTAATTGCTCACCCTGGTACTTTTCTTCATAGAAGCCATCAGTATCCCACAGAGCCAGATGCTGAATTGCAAAAACATACTGTGACCATGGACTTATAAGAAAGTTACTTTGCTGAGCTGTGGTGTATGACAAGTTAATTTTTGCCATTACACTTTTTCCAACAATAAATGAAGCTACTGCTTATGATTATCCTATCTTATTAAAAAGAGGCAAGAAAATATTCTTACAATAAACTAATCAAACTCTTTTAAAGGCGTCAGTTGGTGTAAGAAAGTTAACTTTTCAAATCGATTTTCTAAAATATGTCCAAAAGTAAAAATCACCGCCTCAGCTGAAATACATAAGCAGCTTAATGTGTGGAGGCATGACTGTGTTTTCTGAATGTTAATATACAATGCCAAGGTATTTCAAGCCTTTTAGGAAATGTCACATACCAACCTTAGTCTTTTGATCATTACTTTTTCTTCTGCTATATTATGCTAAACATAGCACTCAAAGGATAAGTCCTATAACTGTCACTTAAAAGAAATGGCTATTGCACAATAATTTATCTGCAAGGTGTAAATTGTTCTGAATTTAAAATATTTGCAATGACCGTCACTGTCATACAGCCAACAGTAATAAAACAGTAGGGCGTCATGCATTGTTAAAACATAAGCTATTCCCCATAACACAGTATCTTCGTATAAATGCGACAAAATTTGGGAGCTATTATGTTTTGTTTTATTCATTAAAAGACAGAGAGCAGGAGGACATTTCTCTTTTAGTAAACATCCCCCACATTAAAGCCCAAAGAGTTATTTCATGGTGAATGTTAATGTATCAGGACAAAACAGCCTGAGCCACGTTTCCCAAATGCCTAAGTCAAATTTGCTTACTGGAGGAGGGTGTCTGAAAAACAGCTAAGAGTTAAAAATAGTTAAATTATTAGTTACTGCCTTAAAATTTAGCTTAGATTATGTTTTAATCACATAATAATGTTCACGTAATGTACATTTTCACCACATTATATAAAAATGGCACATTAGTTAAATCTGGTAAGCTTTTCTCAGGACTCTAACAAATAAATAATGGGATTGATTTTTTTTTAACGAGCACTGCCCTCATGTCGGTTCCTGATCTGAAGGGGTCTGTGAGGGTGTTAATTCAATATATATTCAAGACTTATTTCAATAAAAAGGCCTAGAATTTTGAGAATCTGGGAGATCGTATTTCAAATCCCTCGCGTGTTTTTTTTTTCCTACTCTGGAATAAAACACGAGACGTGGATTTTACACTGGCAGGTGCGCTCGAGATCACCAACGCAAAGACTGGCTGCAGGAGACGAGAAACGGCACCGGCCGTGCACACGCAGCCATCAAGACAGCAAACGTGAGGCCCTCCGCGTTCTAATCCCCACCGCTTCGGAGGGAACGACAGACGTTTCAGATGTCACGTTGGCCACGTACTAGGCAGGAACCTGCTGGGGCCCAGGTGCGTGTTTCCACATGCCTGGCTCTCGGCCCTGAACCCCCTCAGTGGTCTCGGGGAGTCACTCCTGCCTGCGTCTCCGTTCCGACCCTTCTCCCCACCTCCAACCTCTTCGTGGACGAACCTCAACACGCAACAGAGCCAGAAACAAATCCGTCCTGCTCTCCTCTCCGAAGCCTGCCTCTGTGGAGCTAGTCCGCGGCTCTCTGCTCCCAGTCCGTCCTCTGGGTTCTTCTCGGTTCTCCCTCATCCCCCTCTTCCTTGGGCTGGGCGCTCAAGCATGGCAAACACGTACCACGTCAAACATGCACCTCGGCTCCGTCCCCGTACTCTATCCCTGCTGCCTCCCACGGTGCCTTCAACTCCAGCCTCTGGCGTTGGCCCCAGAGGGGCCACCCCTCCAACAGCCCCCATGGTCAGCAGGCGGACTTCTCGCGGACAGAACCGCCCCCACGGTAGCGAGGCAGGCTTCTCACGTACACAACGGCCCCCAGAGCCAGTCAGGGGGGCTCCTCATGTACAGACCCCCGGGGGTGGGAGATAAGACAACTCTGATGGCTTCACCACGACTGGAAGGAAAAATACCGAGTAAAACACACACCACACGCAGGCTGTGTCGCCAGAGCCCCTGACAAAGTCTCCCTCTTTGTGCTTCTCCGTCCTTCGGGCCGCGCACACTAAGCTGCTGACTGGTTCTCACACAGCCGAGCCTTCCAACCTGCTGCCTTCTTTGCTTCCTGCCGGCACACAGGAAGCTCCCATGTGTGTTCAGCGTGTCTATGATATTGTCTGTAACTTGCCCAGGCCAAGCCAGTTACTGGCCCTGATACGTGCTCTGTCAGTGCCAGGACCTTGGGACTGACTGCTGGTGTCACTGAGGACCACAAGGGTGCAGACCGGGATGGATCGCTTGTTGTGCCCAGTACAGCCACTGCTCAATAACTTTATTAATTTTAAATTCACTGAGCTTGTTGGGAGATAAAGCATTTCAGGAACTTGTATACATGGAAAATAATCACTTCCTTTAAACTTAAAATGTTTGACAAGCATGAAAAAGAAAAGTAGCAAATTACTTCTGGGAAAATGCAAACCAACAGCTGCACTCTCACTTCTGATTCCGTCATACAAATCAGACCAAAGAGAAGGAAGGGAGCACCTCTCTGGTTTTTCAAGTAAAGGCAACCAACACGGTAAGTCATGCCAGCTGCACGGGACCGAAGACCAAGAACTCGCATTTCCTGACCACTGCCACGCAGAACTCTCCCGTTTCCCGTGCTAAGGCTACAACAAAAGATGGAAAACTGAGTAACGGTGTATGCAGACACAGCATTTTATAGTTTCGAAGCCACATACACATATATTATCTCATCAAACACTTAAAGACACGTCATCTCCCCACTCTGAGGTGAAGAAACTAAGGGCATTTTCCTGTAACTAAGATGTACAAGCTGGAACATGAACCCAAGACTTCTAACTGTAACTACATTACCTCCCTCATAAGCACATTTTAAAGGTGTCCGACACAAGGCCACAGAACAGGAGCCACGAAATGGTCAAGACCCATCATATGTCTAATGCATGTGGGGCCAAATCACACACCTTAAGTTTACAATTAAATTTCTCCTCAAGTTTACAATTAAAATTAGAATAAATAAACATTAATAAAATGTTTTACTTTTAAATAAATCTTCACGGAGGGGCTCCTGGGTGCCACAGTCAGTTAAGCATCTGGCTCTTGATTTTGGCTCAGGTCATGATCTCATGGTCCGTGAGCTTGAGCCCCACTTCTGGCCCTGAACTGACAGCGCAGAGCATGCTTGGGATTCTCTCTCCCTCTCTCTCTGCCCCTCCCCTGCTCACGTGTGCATGCGCACATCCTCTCTCTCTCAAATAAACAGACTTTAAAAATAAATAAACCTGGGGCGCCTGGGTGGCTTAGTCGGTTAAGTGTCTGACTTTGGCTCAGGTCATGATCTCGCGGTTCGTGGGTTCAAGCCCCATGTCAGGCTCTGTGCTGACAGCTCGGAGCCCGGAGCCTGCTTTGGATTCTGTGTTTCCCTCTCTCTCTGCCTCTCCCCCACTCATGCTCTGTCTACCCTTTTTCTCAAAAATAGACATTAAAAAATAAATAAATAATAAACAAACAAACAAACAAACAAACTTGGGGCGCCTGGGTGGCTAAGTTGGTTGGGTGTCCAACTTTGGCTCAGGTCATGATCTCACAGCTTGTGGGTTCGAGCCCCACGTCGGGCTCTGTGCTGACGGCTCAGAGCCTGGAGTCTGCTTCGGATTCTGTGTCTCCTCCTCTCTCTGCCCCTCCCATGCTCATGCTCTGTCTCTCTCTGTCTCTCAAAAATAAATAAACATTAAAAAAAATCTTTTTAATAAAAATAAATAAACTTTATAAATAAGTAAATAAATAAAATCTTAATGGATAACTTTGCTTTGGAGTATAAATAAATGCATTAGGGCTGCTGTAACAAATTACAACAAATTTAGTGGCTCAAAATAATACAAATGTATTATCTCCCAGATCTATACTTCTGAAGAACCCTTTCTGGGAGTTCTAGGGAAGGATCCCTGTTCTTGTCCCACCCACACTTGTTAGCTCAGGGCCCCTTCTTCCATCTACAAAGCCAGCAATGGTGGGGGAGTGCTTCCCACATTCTATCACTGTGACCTCCTCGTCAGGGCACCCCCCACATGTAAGGACCCCTGTGACTACACTGGGCTCACCCCAAATCCACTATACTCTCCCCATTTTAAGGTAAACTAACAGCAACCATGAGTTCCACTGAAACTTTAATTCCCCATTGCCAAGTAACAGAATCCAGTCACAGGTTCCAGGGATTGCAACGTGGCCATCATCTGTCTTGGGGGAGCAGGGGGAAAGACAGTTGCGTCATTCTACAAACCAAAACAACCCAGATTAAGAGTGGATACTAATTAGGGGCACCTGGGTGGTTCAGTCAGTTGGGTGTCCGACTTTGGCTCAGGTCATGATCCCACAGCTCGTGGGTTTGAGCCCCATGTCAGGCTCTGTGCTGACAGCTCAGAGCTTGGGGCCTGCTTTGGATTCTGTGTGTCCTGTCTCTCTGCCCCTCCCCTGCTCACGCTCTCTTTCTTTCTCTCTCTCTCTCTCTCTCTCTCTCAAAAATAAATAAACATTAAAAAAAAATTTTTTTAAGTGGATACTAATTAAAATTTAAACTTAATTTGGAAGTTTCACACCCACTCCTCATGAAACCAGGTCCATGGAGAACAGAGACCATTCATTTATTTTAAAACGTTGTCTCAATTGGACATTAGAAAAACTATCTTACTTTATAATAGTATATAACAGTATACTAGTAATAATAGTATAATATTTTTATAATATAAAAATAAAGTATCTTACTTTAAAAGACTCTTTACAATCAGATAGCAAAATGAAGAATCGGTCACATTCTATCTGTAACTATGACTTCATGCGTAGACTAAGTGTGACTGCTCTAACCTTTGTTTGCAGAGACTGTTTTTCCATTCCCCACTCAGGTTCACCTATTTACTTAAAATGCACAGGGTGAAGGTCAAAGACAATGATTAACTCACTTTGTCAACTTAAACCTAGTGAACCTCAGTGAATAAGTACCAGGTAATAAGACTAAACTACTAAAACTTATAGTTCTTTCCTGCTTAAGATGTATTCTTATAACCTCACTGGACTCTGGCATCACTGTGAGGTACATCGAGAGAAATACTGCTCACATTTTTCAATGACAGCCAGAGAAAAGAGGAGATGTGGACAATCCCACAATGCACGCGCCCTGCGTCAGCCCACGAGGACCGTACTCACAACACTGGAATGGCTGTGGGGAAATGAACGGTACCTATTAAGGATAGAGGGGGGAAAAAACCTAAATTCAGTAAAAGCATCACAACACTTCCCGAGACTGCACGAGGCACATATTTCAGAGATGCTCATTAGAAAAAAATACATGACAAAAATGTGTAATTATACACTTCTACTCAAACAATAAGAAAAATCTAAATTAATCAGAATTTTAAAGAGAGTATTAAAACGAGAATCAACACTCCTACATGAGGAAAAAATGAAAATTTTATAGCAGTTTTTTCTTTTTACTTTTCTACTAATTCTGTGTAAACTCTGCAGGACTAATCAAATCAACAGAGATTATGTGCAAAAGCCCTGGAAGCTTAAATACTGCAGTAAACTTTTTAAAGTTAAAATTTACCTGTCCTCATTAAAAACTGACTGAAAAATATCACCAATGTAAAAGCACAAAATTTCAATGACAGTTACATTTTTAGTGTCTTTATATGAATCAGCAAAATAATTATCTTTTTGAACAGAAGTTACAAACAGACTTTGAGGTCGAAATTCTTTTAAGATATACTATTTGAACTGTTCATATGTCTCCATTAATGTTTATAGAGTAACATTTCGATGCAGACAATAGTGGAGAAACTTCATTCCCTCCTCAGAATTTTTGCCTCTAGAAGTACATATAACAAAGTTGGAGGAAAGGCAGAAGGCTTGTTGATAGTGACAGGATTATTTCAAAACCCAATTATATCTGTTCATTCCCTTTTGCTTAATTAAAGCAAAAGGCATCAAAATCTTTCTCGGCAGTAATCATGCGGAAGCTGCAAAGCCCAGATCCGGTAATTAACTTAACCTTATCACTGAACTGTATTGGGTCATCCGGGTGCAGCCCAGTATCAAAGCTAAGAATCAATGCTCTCGGGCTAACATCTGAGAGTGACACAGAGATTGAATAACGCCATCTGTAAACGGACAGGCTTTGTTCCTGCCTCGCTGTGCTGGATAAATGTTCCTGCTCATAACTTTAATGTGGCAGCTTAACCATTTAATCATTGTACATTAATACATTATCAATATCATGAACATGTAACTACAAAATTACTTGTCAAAGTAATCAGATATTACAGATTTTGTGCATAAATGCAACATGGGGGATTTTGCGTATTAATTGTACACTTACAAAGAAGATATATTACAGATTTATAAACACATAGAGAGACATTTTATGCCCAGTGATGTTTAAGTTCTAGAAGAGTGTGTTTTTGAAATTTAAATGAAATCATTCCATGCTACATCTTTCATCAGATCTATGCATGGGTGATTTTTTGATTCAACCTAAAAGACTGATGTTTATACAATTTTCAAAAATTCAATTTGTTCAATTATGCCAATTTACTTGATATTTTATTTGTTTTCCTGGAAAATATTTCAAAATACAATAAATCATCTTTTGAATATACATTGCTTAAGGTCATCTCTTCATTATTCCCAGTTAAGCTTAAGCATATTTTGTTATTTTCCTAAAGGATCAAACATTCTGTTGCCAAGACTTGATTTTGAGGTCTTTCACTTTCACCAAGGAAGACACTAAATCATAGGGGACGGTGATCAGCAAATTCTCTGCGACAGGCCCCGAGCCTGCTGAGGTAATGCAGCTGACAAACTTTGATGTGCTATGCCTGGGCACATTATGTTCATGTAGTGTGTACATCTGGGCACCCTTTATGGCAATGCAGCAAACAGCCACTCATTTATTCCACTCTAATTAGCACACATGTAAATCCTCACCAATCAAGCCGCGTGCGGGGTTACTGTTGTGGCAGCCATACAGCAAGCTGGCAGAACATGCGAACGAAGGACGAGAAGACACTTCTGGGCTTGATCTGAACCTGCCATCACACCAGGCAGGCTCCCCCAGAAAGGGCTGTGACCAGCTCTCCCTTTCAAAACTGATCAGGGGGCCCCAAAAGAAAAAGGTCAACAGGCAGAAGGCTGATGGGCCACAATTCTTGATTCTTTACCAGTCCTAGGAATACACCTGAAGCAACATGCTTCTCATTCACTTATATTTTTTTTCAACGTTTATTTACTTTTGAGAGAGACAGAGACAGAGTGAGGCAGAGTGCAAGTGGGGAGAGGGGCAGAGAGAGAGAGAGACACAGAATCCGAAGCAGGCTCCGGGCTCCGAGCTGTCAGCACAGAGCCCGACGCGGGGCTCGAACCCACAAACTGTGAGATCATGACCTGAGCCGAAGGTCGCTTAACTGACTGAGCCACCCAGGCACCCCTCATTTACTTAAAACCACAACAGTTGCAAGCAGAAGTCACAATTAGGTTACAAACAGGCTTTAAAACAGAGATAAAAAGCAATTCTGAAGCAAGATTGTCAAACCACAGTGCACAATAACTATGGGATTACTAGAAAATCAGAAACGAATCCCTCTATGCCCGTGTGCCATAGGACGCAATGCCCACAAAGGCCTCTATAATCGGTAAAACAACCATCTGTTAAAAGCCAGCGTAAGTCACTGTTTCCTTTTATTAGTCATATGTTGGCATATAAATTTAAACTGATTTTTCGTGCCAGATTACTAAAAACGATAACTCCATCTTTAAACATACTTATAAAAATTTTATCAAAAAAACAGCACTAGTTTGGGAATTTTTAATTTGTTTCTATTATTTCTTTCACCATGATGAAATCTTCATGCCTTTTTTAGGTAACATCACGCACAACAGTAATTTGAGAAATAAGAAAATTGTTCAAAGTTAGAAAGAACAGAGATGGTGCCAGTAAAAGTGGATGTAGTATCCACATTTAAACATGTTTTACTAGAAAGGTTTTTCCCAATGAACCTGAACTCAGGCTGGTTTTGGACACTCATTTAGCTTGCTGTGACAATTCGCATCATTGAAGCAGTGATGAAGTATGATGGAATGCGTCACACGGGCAGCATGGCACCAGGTGCAGGAGACACACACACACACACACACACACACACACACACACACACCCCAAAGCAGGCTCCGCCCACCCCCCAGAAGGCAGCCATTCCAGGCAGAGAAGGTCACGTTAAGTGTGTAAATGCATCAGACCACTACAAAAAGGGCACCATGTGGTTTTAAAAGGACGAGTCTTCCTCAAAAAAGCCAACGACCCCCTGACTTCTTAAAATACTGAGGTATTTTAAGGTACCTAAAATCCACTTATTAGACACTATTTACCAGGAACTCACTCTTTTTTTTTTTTTTTTTTTTTTAATTTTTTTCAACGTTTATTTATTTTTGGGACAGAGAGAGACAGAGCATGAACGGGGGAGGAGCAGAGAGAGAGGGAGACACAGAATCAGAAACAGGCTCCAGGCTCTGAGCCATCAGCCCAGAGCCCGATGCGGGGCTCGAACTCACGGACCGCGAGATCGTGACCTGGCTGAAGTCGGACGCTTAACCGACTGCGCCACCCAGGCGCCCCTACCAGGAACTCACTCTTAAGTGTTAGAAGCGTACTGAGTAAAGAGAACAAGTACTGTCTCTGTCTTCGTGGAATCCACAGCATGGTTTGGGGGGAAGACACTAAACTTGTCAACACAATCTGCCTGCACAGCTGGAGGCTACAAGTGAAGGCCAGGTGCATGTGCCAGAGGGCCTCCTCCCCGCCCCCCCCCCCCCCCACTGCCCCTGTAGGCCTTGCAGGGACCAGACTCAGTAGTCACCTCATCTGAAATAAAATTACCATGCCCACCCGTCCCCACTCTCCATCCTGTTCCCTGATTTCTGCTTCTCCAAAGAGGTGACACTACTTCGGAACACTCCCCCTTACATGGTCTTGGGTCGTGTTGATTTTGACCCTCCTAAAGATGAGGGGGCTCCGTCAGAGCAGACACACGGCTAGCTCTGTTCACAGCTGAACCCCACACCAAGCACGCATCAGGCACTGAGTAAACACGTGTTGAAGAGATGGATAAACAAAGGAACAAATGAACATTCCAATCAATACATGATATACAGAACTCTGGCTTGACCAGATCCAGGGAACATGGATCATCTCCCCTGCCAGGGCTGAAAGCCGTGGGGGTCGTTTACAGTTAACTTTAAGAATTTATTACAGATATTTGCACAATCAGGAGCAAATCACCATCTTCACGAAGAAAACAATCAAGGTAATTCCTATGATGTCTCCAAAACAAAAGTGAAAGCTTGGAGGAAGACAAGAGAGCAATACAGAAGATGTATTTCAACATCTTTCAAGACCACAAATAAATCCTGTAAAAATGATAATTCTATAATGATCTGATATTAAAGAATTCCTGGATTGGAATTCATTTTACCTAATTTGTCTTAAAACATATAACCACCCAACATCATAATCCAAAGCATCCATGATCATGATCAGCCACAGGCATGGAGAGATATGTACTTGAGGTCACTGAATAGGCAGGAAGATATGGAGAGACACGCAGAATTCGACACTCCCGTCTACATTAGCCCTAATTGTTAGCTGGGAAAAGAAAGCAAGAAAATGATCTTTAGTAGCTGACAAGGACACTGGCTCATAGACAAGTCAGTGCAAATAGAGTCTAAGAGATACAATATAAACTACTCTTTCATCTATAAATAGTAAGTACAGTTTTGTGTTTTATATGCATCGAGTTTCTTCTCACCTGCAAAAAAAGTTCACATCTCACATCAAGACCTTACTTAACCTATTTTTTTTAATTTTCATATTGTCAAAAATGTCCAGTGTTTGTTTTCTTTCTATTTACAAGACACAAGCTATTAATTTTTAAATATATCCCTATCTTATTTAATCACTAATAAAGGACAAAAATACAATTTCACCAACAAAAATGAAATCTGACTTTTGCTACACTAATATGGTTTTTCCCCATAAGATAAACCATATTCAAAACAGAGCAAGCTATATGAAAAAAAAATTAACCTACATTCAAAAATACCATCTTTAATCTACAAATATACATCCGTAACACTACAGATGTGGGATATAAGCATGAGACATTTTAACTAGGATATTTATAGACTCCATCTGAAGTTGTTTTAAGGCATATAATAAATGTTAAGTTCTATCATAGAATAAATAGCATCTGGGCAACTGAGCACTTTCTGCTGCATTTCCAAAGGGCATCCTATCCAACTCAGTCAGAGGTGGCAAGTAACTGGCTCAGGCACTGCCCCAGAGCCTTCCATCCCCATGATGCCACAGGCAGCCTCCAGCTCTCTCAACAGACTCCACTCGTCCACTTCTAACAGAGCAGAGCAGAAATCAATCAATCCTCCCTGGGCTTAATCAAGGGTACTTTCCTGACAAGTTGGACTCTCTGAGTTTACAAAAAAACAAAACAAAACAAAAAGAATTCTCAAAACACCTTAAACATAACATTATTTATCAATCCTCTATAAACCTCCTGAGAAACTAACTCAGCATGGCATAACTTGATCAAAGTGTATTTGACATTCAATGCAATGATATTTAGGTGGCATTAAAATGCAAGTAGGGGAGGGTCGGTCTTCTAACCTAGTACTGCAGTCTGTGTGAGCTAAGGAGAAAAAGAATCTCTATGAAAAGCAAAACGTCTGCCATCAGAAAGACACACTTCTACCACGTTGGTTGTTAAAATCAAAGACGCGACAAATTACAGGAGGAGTGTACCTGCAACTGCACAGGGCCCTGCCAACACCCATCCCTTTCCTCTACTTTCTCCCAGAAAACAAAACTCTTAGTGCAGGGTCTAAGGCATGGAGACGTTAGGCTAAAGCTGTTAATGCAAACAGCACAGCAATTTAAGCAAGAAAATGCAAATTTATGCTTCACAAAGAGTGGTCATGTCCGTATACGGGTGGCAATGCCAACACTGTTTCAGCATTTTATAGAACGGGACATTGAGCATTTTGAGAGGGACGTTTCATGGACCTGCAAACTTCCAGAGGTGGTCAACCAACATAAAATTATCAACAGCTTTCTTTGGGTCCCTCTGGCCATGAACCCAGGTCTGTGTTGTGCTCAGCACCACTGAAAGTTACAGCCATACTCAGGACTACAAAAAAGAACTCCTTTTTCATTTCGTTCTCCCAATTATAATTTTACAAAATCACATCCTATTAACAGCACTATCCTGATTGGGTAGATGGCTATATAAAAGAGCTCCTTTTCCATTCCAATAAAAACAGAATCATTTCAAAGGCCTAAAGAAACCGGGCATGTTGACATTATTAACGATATTAACTGATTAATTAATCAACATAAATGTATGTTTAGAGGCAGCTTGTGGATATTTGTTAGTACATCACTTACCAGCAGGACAGGTCATGGTAACATAACTCAGTGATGATTTTATTACTAAAACCATTACCATATTCTCTAAAAATCAATGCCAGTAGCAACCAAGTAAGGCCAACTCCTGTACTATGCACACTCACGTATCTACGTATGTCTGTGTGTGTGTGTGCAAGTATATGTGCATGTATGTATAGGTGCATGCAGGACACATTTGTTTATATGCAAATGAGATGTATCTATATATAAAGAAATATGTGTATATGCCATTCTACTTTTCACTGATAAACCATTTTACCAATATATAAAACTCATTTATGTGCATTGAAAACAATGTAAATCAAAAATAAATTGATCTCATGTTAGATTTTCAAAAAAAATTCTACTCTTATTTAGCCTTTTTCCATTCCAGGCAGAATATTTATTACTTTATTAAAAATGAATAAAATAAAAACTAAAAATAAAATTAAAAAATCAATAAAATATCTATAAAGAAGATATTGATAAAACTGCAATGTATTTATAAGCTTAAGATATGGGTAATACATGTCTATCTCACTTACAAATTTGAGTATTGTTGAACTGTTGTATAAAAGATGATGAAGGAGTTGTCTATTAAATCATACATTTTCGGTAACTGCCATTGAGAATCTCAGAGATGTATTTAGTAAGAAACACCAACCCAGGTGCAAATAAGACACAAGCAGCCTTCCCATTTTACATCCAAACTCGGAGCTAAGAATCCTGGACACTGAGCCGGTATCACACCAGAAAGTTGATGTCAACTGAAAAGGCAATGTAATAATATGCAAACTGCATTTAATCAGCAGCCCCTCCAAAATGTAATGCCACCTCTGATCTAATACCTCATTAGAGAAGCATTCAAAAATGGAATATTCACAGGCATGTCTCCTTTATAGATATTTTCACTATAATAATGGTAGCTGAAACGGCACCCCACAGAGGTCTATGTGCATACCAAGCTAAAACATAAGCAAATTAAACCACAAACTCTACTTTGAAGCTTGAATTTCAGGATTTACAAAATAAAGCTGATACAGGCATTTTTATTTATTTATAGCGGCTTATGAAATGTATTTCCCAAATCTGTAAAATAGTCTTTTCTCTCCACAACGCAATGAAGAAACTGGGGAGGGGGTATGGAATAGGACTAGATTGGTAACAGGTTAAAGGCCAACAATAACGAAAGAAGCTGGAATGAAAGAAAAAACTGAAAAACAAAAACAGGGGCAGAAATCAGGGTCAAGTTGAAGATTAGATTCAAATCAGAAACACCATATGGAAGAAACAGCCTACATCACAACTGTTGAATGACAAGTTAGCTGTAATAGTTGTCTTCCATGGCCGATGGGGGGCGGAGAGGGGGGGCTCTGTTGATGGCTGAAAGAAGCAAGAGAAGGTTTCTGGTACTGTATTCCTGATCCTGACGCTGATGACATGGGTATATTCATTTTATGAAAAGTCATCAATTTGTACACTTGAGATGTGTGCACTTGTCGATACGCGATATACATACACAATCACAGAAAAATTCAATCCCGAGTTCCAGAGTAGCCAGTTAACAGTCCGTACAGGAAAACCAAAACAACACAGGATGGCTGATCTTTGCAATAAGTTACCTCACTACATGCAACACCAGCTGTTTCCTTCTGGGGAGTGGATCAACAAACTGATTCAAGGAGGGCAAGCTGGTTCCAGCACCAAATAGCACTTATGACAATTGTCTATGGTCTCAGCCAGCTCCGAATGCTGTTAACAAAATATGTACCATAGACTGGGCAGCTTAAACAACAGACCGTTCTTTTGTCATAGTTCTGGAGGCAATTCCAAGAGCAGGGACAAGCATGGTCAGATTCTGGCAAAAAGTCTCGGTCCGACTTGTAGATGGTTCCCTTGTCACAGAATCCTCACATGGGGGTGGGGACAAGACTGACAGACAGAAGGAGGAAGGGGGAGGGAGGGAGAAGAGGGAGGGAAGGAGGACCACAAGCTGTCTGGTGCCTCCCCCTGCAAGGACACTAATTCCATCCTATCAGGGCCCCACCCTTAGGACTTTACTTAATCTTAAATTAACTCTTTATAGATCCTGTATCCAAAACCACAGTCACACTGGGGATTAGGGCTTAAAAATTTGAATTTTGGAAGGATGCCATTCAGACCACAGCATCTACTAAATGCCTGGCACCATTAGAATACCAGTAACTATTTTTTAAGATTTGATAGATGAATTTTAGTAGAAAAAATTTAAAAAAGTACAGGTTCCAGAAGCAAAACAGTAATGTCACCTTTGAGATGAACAAAGTCTAAAATCCTAGGTAGACAACAATCACATGTTGTCACGGCTGTGCTCCTCCTTTCCGAGAGTCGACTCTCTCTACCACTGTAACCAACATGGGTGAGGGACCAAGCGTCCTCTCTTGTCACGGAAACAGCTCACCATTTGGAAGGATGAAGGTAAAGCTGAAAAGAATGGCCTCTGAGAGAAGAGAATAGAGTTCCGATACAAGGGAAGGGGCGAGGTAAGGCTTCCGGAGAGAGAACTGGGGAAGAACCAGAGACAATCAGAGGGCACAGTTATCTCCATGTGCCCCCGCTACGGGAGCCTGGGGGAGCATGACAGGTGCTGATGGTCCCATGCAGTGACATCACACTTCTGATACCCTTACCAAAAGCGTGGGTTCAGCAGTTTTCCACCATCTCAGACAGTGATACAGACAACCCTGACCTAAAGAAAATGCCAAATATGTGGCAGTATAGAAACCACTCATGGTAAACTAATTAGATGGTTTTTATCTAGAACATTTCTCCCAAGAAAGCAAAAGGAAAGGACTTTAAACTCAGGCATACTATGTAATTTATTTTAAAATTTACTTTACAAAGAAGACTCGGGGATTTAGAAAATAGTGGCGTATTCAATTTAGTAAACCTCAAGAAGTAGAATACTTCTCACTCAACAGACCATATTTTACTATCCAAATGCCCTTAGAAAATGGGATTATATGGGGCGCCTGGGTGGCGCAGTCGGTTAAGCGTCGGACTTCAGCCAGGTCACGATCTCGCGGTCTGTGAGTTCGAGCCCCGCGTCAGGCTCTGGGCTGATGGCTCAGAGCCTGGAGCCTGTTTCCGATTCTGTGTCTCCCTCTCTCTCTGCCCCTCCCCCGTTCATGCTCTGTCTCTCTCTGTCCCAAAAATAAATAAACGTTGGAAAAAAAAAATTAAAAAAAAAAAAAAAAGAAAATGGGATTATAAAGTATACATGAATTAAAAACTTTGACATATCCAGCATATTTTTTATTTAAGTGTGGTAACAATGGTTATGCTACAGGAACAAAGTGCTAACTTCACTGTAAATGACAGAGGCAATGACAATTTAAATTAGAAACTCACATTTTAGGGGCAACTTTCACTTAATTTACTAAGAGGACCAAATGCATATAATTTTCTCTCAAGAGAACCAACTCTCACAAATCACCTCTAGTCTTTCAATAAAATAAGTATGGTACAATGTTAGAAAACCTGTGTTGCAGTACAGGCTCTGTTATGTAAAATGGGATTTATATACCTTTTAACATTATCATTGTAAAAATTCCCACATAAAATGGGAAAACTACACCACATAAACCTACCTAACAACTGAAAAATGCCTGCTTAGATTTATCCAAATCTAACAAATTAAGGACCAAAAGCAGCGTGCGGGGTAGTAAGAATTCCCTCCTACAGCAGTCACTAGAGCACGTCACTTTATTTAGGGGCCTCCTGAAATAGCACACAACAACTGTTTTCTCCACTCCTTTACTAATAAATGCAACTGCTCACCTGCACGTGGATACCAGGGGACATTTTAAAAATCTCAAAACTGCTCAAAACGCTTTAGACAAAGTTCAGGTGTCATCAATCTCCTTAAAAGGACTACTCGGAGGGCTCACGTGGGGCCTTTCCTCAGGTAACGGCCCGTGTACCACATGCCCCTTGTACAGCCATCCCTTAGGTAACGGACCCGTGTACCACACCCCGACTTACAGCCGTCCCTCAGGCCCGTGTACCACACACCGACGTACGTACGGCCGTCCCTCGGGTAAGGGGCCCGTGTACCACACCCCCAACGTTTTTCTTTAGTCACTCATTTAACTTTTACCTCTAACAAAAAAAAAAAAAAAAAAAGTGTTCATAATGAGAGTAAAAACAAATCCCGCACAACTCCAGGCACACGTGCTCACACGTTCACTTACACTTGGGTACACGCGTCCCATCTCACCTTTATGGCGCAATGCACAGGGAAACGTGTTCGATCCCACTTGAAACTGAGCCCTGACGTATTTCAAATGTGGCCAGTGCTAGAACACTAAAAATAGACTCACAAATAATACCAAAAGGCCCTGGGAGAGGAAGGTGAAGGAAAGGGGGAGGGACGCAGCATGAGGGACGGAGAGAGGCGCCCACATTGTCCCTCAAGCACATGGCACCTCTTTATAGAAGGTGCGCGGCCAATGCAATCAACCCAAACCTTTCCACAGCCCTTGCACCGTACAGGCAGCTCTCTATAAACACTGGTGTTTGTTATTTGTGTGTGTGTGTTGGGGGGGGGGGGGTGGATGAGGGCAGAACAAACAGCATGGAAAGAGAGGTGAGCATACTCTTTACCAACTTCTACCCCCACCACCAATTAGGCTCCCTCTATGGCCTCATGAAACCTTGGGCATGCTTCGGGAATGATCATACCATACTATTTTAAGATGATCAGTTTATGGCTTTCTGCACCAAAACCGTACATTCCGGAGCCAAAGTTCAAACAGCTCTATTGTTCTTTGTGTGCTGAGTCCCGGCAAAGTGCCCGACACCTGACACAAGATCATGTCTATGGCACAGGTGACCAGACAGATGGACGGACCTAGGAAGGCTCCACTTGCATACTGAACTATACAGAGCGCTCCTTCCCAACAGTAGAGCCTGCTCAGTCTAAAACATGCACACATCAAGCACGCAGGCATAAAGAGCGTGAACAATGGGACAAGAGACAAATGGCTACTTCAGCTGTGCTCTTTATCAGTCTGCATGTTAATATGTCCAGCTTAGTTAAAATAGAACATATACTTAAAAATCTGTTTTTGTGTAATCACATTAAATTTTTTTAAATGGATATTTTCTTAAGCTTAAATATCCTCAGTTGTACTTAATATTGATTTGTAGGAAGTTCCTGGAGTTCAAAACTTTAGTAACTATTATTATTGTGGTCCTGCATCCATTATACATGAATGGGGGGGGGGGAATCTTATCAAACAAAATAACAGAACTCTTTAGGCCTTTGTCAATTGAGTGAATTTTTTTAAAATATTTTTTTAATGTTTATTTTTGAGAGAGAGAGAGAGCAAGTGGGGTGGGCAGAGAGAGAGGGAGACAGAATCTGAAGCAGGCTCCAGGCTCTGAGCTGTCAGCACAGCGCCTGACTCGGGGCTCGAACTCCCGTACGGTGAGATCATGACCTGAGCCAAAGTCAGACGCTTCCCCGACTTGAGCCCCGCAGGCGCCCCATCAATTGAGTGCATTTCTGCCCTGCTGACCTGCACAGTGGACAAATAAATGTAATCAAATATGCTGATGTGATGCCGGCACTTACTAAAAAAAATAAAAATAAAAAAAAAAAAACCTGGATTTTTTTTCCTCTGTAGCTATTTGTCTTATCAAGGATTTTACTCTATGATAAATCCTATAACCATTAAAAATCGTAGACCATTGACTTGTGCCTTAATTCAGACATGCTGAGCTCTTCAAAATAAATGTTCCAAAATAGCATACACTGCAAATTGCAATTCTAACATAAAACAAATGTTAAAAATGTTAGCATCTTTCCTGAATATAGTATAGTGTATTAATTGTTGGTCTTGGTAATGTAGCTTATTAGTTTTGCATAATTTAAGTTTTAATTCATCGTTTAATTTTTAATTAAGTAGGGGTTTTTTTCTCAAGCTTTGTGCTTATATGCTGGCCGCGAAATGTGGTATATATAAAACAATTCTATGGCATGAATATATGACAGTACCATGTATTATATGACTTCTCTATGATCTCAAACATGAAAACAATTGTAATAGTTCATATTCTAAAAAAAAAAAAAAGCAGTCATTTTAATTTAGCATTAATACTTAAATAATTTAAGCTCAGAGACAATGCTTAAAAAAACTAAAGACCTAAACACAAAAGTAAAACCAAATCACTTCCCCTACAAAGAATTCCTTCAGATTTTAGTTAAAAATAACTAATCTTTTCTGGAATATCATACTCCATATTCAAAGCTAATTTGTATTTGATTTTCCTATGAAAACTATGGGGACCCATATGGGCATATGTGCCAGACGATACCCAGTCTCCTCAGAGGAACAGAAGAGAATATACAAGATTGCCCACCTAATAGAAAATGGAAAAGCTAATGAGAATAGAGAAGGATCCAAGAAAGTGATGAGGGAAATGCTAACTTCCATGTCAACTTATGAGTTTGGATAGAGGTCCAATTAAATCTTTAAAGTTATTATTAAAGCAAGGGCTCTACAGCAAGGCTCTCTCCTTTAGCTGCCTCCAAAGACAAAGCTCTCCAAAGCAGCACTGTTAACAGACTACAATGTCTCATCATCTGCAGACCTTTTTTGAAAAAAATTTTAAAGCACATTTTAATAAACTCTTCTAGGTTATCATTTCATACAATATAATTTTTAACTGTGCCTTTATTTGGTTTTTATGTGTTATACAGCCTCAATATGATGAAATTAGAAAAGAATGTCAATAAAGGAAAATTAACAAGAAGAGTCTGATGAATGCTTGTAATATCATGCCCCACCTCCAAATTACCTTGAGAGCACACACGTTTGCGGCCACCCTCACCAGGAGACCAGAACACTGGGGGTGGAATCTACCTGTTTCCATATTACTAGCACATCACAAAACCTCTCCCCCACTCCCACCAGTTTTGATAATATTAAAATCACACATGTGCACGCGCGCACACACACACACACACATCCCTACCACGTATTTGTTTGCTTTCTCCTTGGAAACAGAATTGCCAAGAAAAGTTCCATGGAGGCCTTTTAAGATCAATAGTTTCACAGCTAAAGGCAGAGCTATACTCTAGTAACTGCTCAAAATAAAAGAGATGTGCAGCCACTTAGTTCCTTTCTCTCCCTGGGGACCTTTCTAGCATTAGCTAGAACATGCATGTACCACTGTCAAAAAGACAAGCTGCCCAAGTTAGAGTGGTTTCCTCCAGAGGACAGGTACTTTCATGTTTTAAATTATGCATTTTGTTCATTGTTTGACTTCATATGATCATGATATTTGGAGGAAGGGGGAAAAAACGAGTTTTTTTTAAAGGAGGGGATTGATTAAAAGACTTGTTGAAGTAGCAGGCCAGTAAAGCTGGCTGTGTAGGAGGCACATGTCTCTGCCCTGAGCAGGGCCCTTCTTCTAAGCCACACCACCTGCATCCTTGCTCTTGGAGATGTGACCCACACAACAGTCAAGGTGACCACTTCTGCACAGGAGTCCTCATGGACCAGATCTCTAAGTCATCTCAAGTATCCCGCAAGGTACTCTGGGGTCACTACGTAACTACCAAATAACCAACTGAAATCTTACATACACAGGAGATCCTAACCAGAAGACCATATCTTCCCTTCCCATCCACATAAACATAATATCACACTAAACTCACATATACATGTGTAGATGTATTTTACCAGTTTGTAAAATAAACCAGCAAACTAGAAATTATAAAAAGAAGATCAGAGAAAGGGTAGAGTACCACAGCTGAAAAATAACCTAGTACCAAGACCCTTGGAAAAATAAAGAAGCAAAAGGTACAAAAACTGTACTTTAGCACGTACACACTTTAGGCAGGACACCACTGCCACTGTTTTATATTTCAGCACTTGCCCCAATCTCTCCCATATTTGCATGGTGACTCCAAAAAGAAGGAAACAGGACATTCACCCACCAAGAATTAATGAGATATTCCCCTCAAGGAAAGGAGCATAGATGTTAAAACAGGCAAAAAAAAATAAAAATAAAAAAGCCAATTTCTGTAATCATATTAATATCTAAACTTTTCTAACTCTTCCACATCTCCTATCCCAGAGCAACTCTTATAAGCAACCTGACAAATATGGAAAACAAAGAGAATCAACAGTAGCTCAAAATGGCAAATGACATTGACCCAGACTTGTATAACTTCTTTGAAAAACAGTACAGGGGCGCCTGGGTGGCTCAGTCGGTCAAGCATCCGACTTCAGCTCAGGTCACGATCTCGCGGTCCGTGAGTTCAAGCCCCGCGTCGGGCTCTGGGCTGATGGCTCGGAGCCTGGAGCCTGCTTCCGATTCTGTGTCTCCCTCTCTCTCTGCCCCTCCCCCATTCATGCTCTGTCTCTCTCTGTCTCAAAAATAAATAAACGTTGAAAAAAAATTAAAAAAGAAAAACAGTACAAAAAAATCTCAAAAAGAAATTTGATTTGCTTACATTCAGTGTAGACCAAAAACCAAATTCCTACAGTTTCCTAACTATCTCAGGATCATCCTTCTGTAAAATGAAAATAACAGTAACAGATCCATCAATGTCATGTGTTACTTAGAAGAACATATGAAGTGGCATTATACAGAAGGACTGTGTAACTCTGAAGTATCTTAAAATACTTGCTTTTCATTATCAAACAGACATGCAGACTGATACAGGTTCAAGAATTATAAAGTAAAACAATTAACCTTCCAGCCATGATGGAGCAACTTGGGCCCACTGTAAACAAGTAAAACATTGGACAAAATATCACAAAACAACTATTTTCAGAAATTGAACAATGCACAGAAAAGGACTGTGAGCCCCGGGAAGAGAAACAAAGGAGATGCCATCTATGACAACTTTGGATTTATGCCAAGCAGCAACCTCACGACCACAGTGCAGGGACCCACGTACAACACTTAAGAGTCTCACTTCCTACGGGAGACAGAGAGGAACCAACCGGAATTTGACATTCAGGGAAGCACATATGAAAAGAAAGTTGACCAAAGAAATAGTTCTAAAACTCTTAACAGTAGTTCCACAGATCCCTGGCTAAACACCAAAGCCAAACGTGAGTGAAGTAAAATTCCTTGAGAAGGCCAAAAAAAAGCAAAAACCGGAGCTATAAGCAAAACGATTCACAGCAATCACATGAAGTATGGAAATCTTTAGGTTCTGACAAGGAACAGCCAGCCGAAGCATTTGGGAGACACAAATGGCATACCTTAACATTGGGCTAACCTTGCCCAAGAGTGAGCACAATCAAGGATTTGAAAACAAACCCCTAAAGGATCAAGATGATTCTCTAGTGACTTGGCTGACTATTGGAAGTAAGTACAACATTATTTAAAGGAACACTACAAAATAAACCACAAAATGACACAGAATTTACAATATCCAAAATCCAATCAAAGTTACTAGACATGCAAAGAAGCAACAAAAAGGAACCCATAAACAGAAAGACAAGTAAGTCAATACAGGCAAATCTAACTATTATACAGAGATAGAATTAGCAAGCATATTCCTTAAAACAGCTACTATAAACATGCAAGTGAATTTAAAGAACTTTTTTTTTTAATGAGAATACTGGAGGATTAAACTAAATCTGAAAGGAAATGAGGAGAGATTCAGCAATCTGTCAGACAATATCAAACAGGCTTACATACATACAATTAAAATTCCAAGAGAAGAGCTCAAGGTGGGTAGAATAAGGAAGAAAACAGAAAAAAATATCTGAAGAAGTAATGACCTGAAATTTTCCAGATTTGGGGGGAAAAAAAATCCATCCACAGATCAAAGAAATGTAACAAATTCCAAACAGAATAAACAGAAAACAGAAAAGAAAACACACCAAGGTACATCAAAATATAATTGCTGAAAAGCAATTTTAAAAAGAAAACGTTAAAAGTCAAAAAATAATGATCTATATCTAGAGGAACAAAAAGATTTTTCATCAGAAATAAGAGAACAGAAGATAATGACAAAACACATTTAAAGAAAATAAAAACTCTCAACCTAGACTTCTATATCTAATAAAATCTCCCTTCAAAAATGAAGACAAAATGATTGGTAGACAAACCAAAGCTGGGAAAATTAATCACCTGCAGACATAAACCATAAAAAAGGAAATTCTTCTGGCAGAAAGAGAATTATACAGGATGGAACTGCAGATTTAAACAAAAGAATGAAAAGCACCAGAAATGGTACATAAGGGTATATATTATAGATTTCATTTTAATATTTGATTTATTTAAATGAAAATTACTTGCAAGGTTTTGTGGCATTTTTAACATACATATAAATTTAAATGTATGGCAATAATAGCAAAAGATAAAGGTAAACAGTAAATAAAAACATTTCTAGTGTAGGTCCTTCCACTTTACATGAAGTATTTTATTATTATTTGAATTTAAAGATCCTCAGAGTTAAAAACTCTGGAGCAATCACAAAATAACAGAGCAAGGAAATTTAACCAAAAAGCCAACAGTAGAAATCAAATGGAGCCCTAAAAAATACCCAATCCAAAAAAGTAAAAGATAAAAGCAGGAAAAACGAGCAAAGACTATGTGAGACAAAGAACAAGATGGCGGATTATAGTTATGAAAGATATTATCAGGACAAAAATGCAAGACTCAACTATAATACAACAAAGGACATCATACAGATAAATGCAAATCAAATGAAAGCAAAAGTATTTAGAAACATATACCACACTAACACTAAGCACAAGACAGCTGGAGGGGCCACATTAATATAAAGAAAAGCAAAAACACTTCGAGGCAAGGAGTATTAACACAAGAAAGATCATTTCAAAGATATAAAAGAATCACTTCAACGAGAAAATATAACAATCCTAAATGCAGACGCACCTAACAACAGAGGTTCTAAATACATGATGCAGAATCTGACAGAATTCAAGGTAGTTACACATACACTTTTCAGTCTTTATTGGTCTAAGGGTGATGGATGTCAAACATTCAATCAAAAATCACAACACATAAAACAGCAAGAAAAAAAATCTCTGGGATGCCATAAAGCAGGGCTTAAAAGGAACTTTGAACCTTTACATGCTTATAATTAAGAAAAAGAAAAAGAGAAAAAAAGAAAAAGAAAAAGAGAAAGAAAAATCAATCTAAACTTCTATCCTAAGAAACTGGAAAAAGAACAGCAAATTAAACCTAAAGTGGAAAGAAATATATTAAAAACAAAAAAAGTAGAAATCAATGAAATTTAAAATGAACAGAGAAAAGGCAATGGAACAAAAGGCTGATTACATGAAAAGCTCAAGAAAATAGGCAAATTTTTTGGCTAAACTGATCAGAAACTGTGAAGTGTTATTGAAATAAAAGTATTATAATTTTTAGCTGTAAAAACAAAGATCTATAACAGCATAAAGAATATTGCTTAGGGGTGCCTGGGTGGCTCAGTCAGTTAAGCATCTGACTTCAGCTCAGGTCATGATCTCGTGATTCCTCAGTTCGAACCCCGCGTTGGGCTCTGTGCTGACAGCTCAGAGCCTGGAGCCTGCTTCAGGTTCTGTGTCTCCCTCTCTCTCTGCCCCTCCCCCACTTACGCTCTGTCTCTCTCTCTCTGTCTCTGTCTCTCTCTCAAAGATAAATAAATGTTAAGATTAAAAAAAAAAGCATATTGCTTATAAAAGACTTAAGTATTAACTACATTCATGGTAAAATTAAAACAAAGTTTAAAAAAACACTTTTTAAAGTTTCAATTAAAAAGTTCAACTTTGATCTTGAAATAGCAAGTGTGGAAAGAGGTGTTAACATTGGTTTTAAAAGTTGTTTGTAAGTATCTAAAAGATGAACAAATACAAGCGCAGTTTTTAATTAAAAGACTTCCCCTCAACATACAATACTGAACTAAAACAGTTCTATCTGAAAACCAAGAATTTGGCTCCAAACAAAAATCAAAGTAGGTCAAAAAGTCATTGAATAATCAAGGTAAATAAATGAATAGTATTATATATTATATCTCATAAATGAATAATAAATAAATAAATACCAATCTGCCCTAAACCAATCACATGACAGTAGAGGAAAATACTAATGAAATGCTAGCTAAAATAAATGGGATGATGTCCAAATGGGGAAGACATTTTTTCCTACAAATGTACGATGTCCCATTTCATCAAAGGCCAAAAAAAAAAAAAAAACTTACAAATACTTTATATCTCTGAGGTATAGATACTTTCCCCAACATTCTTTCTGATTTTCAAAATCATAACATATAATCAAATGTCCTAATGGCTAAAATGTCATGTTTAAAATTTCTTGGCAAAATCAAGAAATCAAGTAAATGAAACTGCTCATGTTGGATAACATTCTCCTAAATTGTCTTCTCTTAATTCTAGTAAGATGAGTAGTGTGGATTGTTTTAATATTATTTTCCTTAAGATCTCAAGATATCATGGAGCTAGTTACATTTTTCTAACCTTGTTTGTTTTATACGTGTTTCCTTGTAAAAAAAAAAAAAATTGTTTATCCACAAGTCCTCTATTAAGGGTCTGTGGCATCGAAAATTTCCCGTAAAGAAGGCAGGCAACATAATTTAACAAGGAAACTATTTATGCCATTATACACAGGGGAAGTTTTTCTTTTTAATTTTAGCATAATTAACCAGTATTTCTATTGAGAAATATTGATCCAAGATATATTACAAGTGTTTGACAATCAAACAGCTTGTTTTCCGGAGGTAAACCAGGCAAAAATATCACGAAGCCAGGTTAAGTTTTTCACAGTATGTCCTTTTGGTGCCTGTTTCTACATTTCACTATACTGCTCTCACAGCTTGGTGCCCCGTGTCCTCACGATGACATCTGGATGAGGTTCCCACCATGGCAGCATCCCACCTGGGCCCACTTACGCCTGAACCTGTCCTGCCCTATCTCTCAAGCCCCCAGCTGTTATCTGCCATCACAACCTACAAATACCACGTCTCTGAAAAACTAAAGAATATTAAGGTCAGAACAACATAATGATTTATGCTTCCTTTGTAAGATATTTTCCTCTCGACATAGGCAACTTCAGCTCCTGAGGCAAGCCAGGGAAAGGGACTCCTAAAGTGGAAGCTTTCCGTTCTCCCAAATCATACCATACACAACAATCCATGTGATTTGACTAAATGGCAACACTGCTTAGAGACTTGCAAAACATCACACTACAACCCCCAACACACAAACACAAAACGCTGAGTTTATATAGCATCAGTAGCAGAGTCAAGAGATTTGGACTGTTCCTTCATATTGCCACTAGTCAGAAACTTCAAGCAAGCACCTTTCAGGTCTGACTCTCGGTGACTGCATCCACAGTGCAAGGGGAGGAGACGCTCAAACGACTCTGCAAGCTACCAACAGTAACGATATACTACCAAGTGTTGGTGTAACAGTCTTTACAAAGGACTACTAGAAGTAACACACCATAGCACGTGGGTCACATGACACATTCTTACACAGCAGCAATTAACTAGTGAAAATTAAAACTGTTTTAACGAATCGTTTACAGTAGGACCAACAAAACCACGAAATACTTCTATATAAATCTAACAAAGTACATGCAAGATCTGTATTCTGCAAGCCACAAAACACGGACAAGAAATGAAAGGCCTAAATAAATATGAAGACAGATTGCGTTCATAGATGGGAAGATTCAATAATGCGAAGATGTCAATTCTCTACTAGAGTCCAACAGACTCAATGCAAAACATAACTGAATCATCTTATGCAATGCATACTTCACACAATATTAAAAAAATTTTAACTCAAAATGGATCACAAGTCTTAATGGTAAACCTAAAACTTGTATAAAAACTTTCTATTAAAAAAATAGAAGACAGGGGGCGCCTGGGTAGCTCAGTCGGTTAAGTGTCTGACTCTTGATTTCGGCTTAGGTCATGATTCTAGGGTTGATGAGTTCAAGCCCTGCATCGGGCTCTGTGCTCTCAGTGCAGAGCCTGCTTGGGATTCTCTCTTTCCCGCTTCTCTCTCTGCTCCTCTGCTCTCATGTGCACATGGTATCTCTCTTAAAAATAAACTTTAAGAATAAATAAATAAATATATATATATACTTATACATATTAAAAAAATAAAAACTAGAAGACAAGTCTGCATGACCTCAGGTCTGGCATTTAGTTTTCAGACACAAAATTAGAAGTACAAACCATAAAAGAAAATACTGACCAACTGGATTTCATCAAATTAAGAATTTCTGCTGTTCAAATAAAACAGGTAAGAGAATGAAAACACAAGCCGCAAAATATCTGCAAGACACATATCTCATAAAGGACTAATACCCAGAATACAGAAAGAACTCTCAAAATTCAGTAAGAAAATAACCCAAATTAATAAGCTGGGCAAAAGATTTGACACTTCACTGAAAAAAAAAAAAAACTGGTAACAAGCACATGAAAAGGTCCTCAATGTATTTAGGCAGGAAGGAAATACAAAGTAAAACCACAATCAGATACTAAATGCAGACCTAACAGACTGGCTAAAACAAAAATTCTGACAGTACAAAGTGCTAATAAGGCTAGAAGCAACGTTCTAGTGGTAATACAAGATGGTGAAGCCACTTTGGGAGACCATTTGGCAGTTTCTTATAAAGCTAAACACATGGCAGGACCTTGTAATCTCATTCCTAGTATTTACAAGGATGAGATTTATATCAGTTTTGTTCATAATCTCCAAAAACTGGAAACACTCCATATATCCTTCAACTTGGGAGTGTATAAAGAAACTGGCGTATCCGGACCACGGCATACAGCTCATCTGTTTAATCGTACCCCCCAACTTTTCCTGATTTTCACTATATCACATTTTGATCTGCTTCCCACTTCATTATCAAGGTTACTATTAAGCTATTAGAAATTTACCTCAAAGCTGAAGTGTTCTCGTTTACATTTGTTAGTTACCATTTCAACCGAGCTGGCAACATACTTTGAACTCTGCAAATCACATCTGATGCCGTACCTATATTTACCATTTATTTATTGTGTGTTCTTTTGACTAGTGAGCATTACATTCTGTCTACAATGTACAACTGAGAAAAAAGCTTCTAATGGGTCTATTTTCAAGGGCAATCACCACTTTATGTAAGACAATGACCTCCAAGGGTGTAACTAAACTGGAAGAGTAAAGAGGTTGAGAAGACATGTGGAATTTTGTAGAATTCACAGAGAAACAAATGTTTCCTAAAAGATTATTTTTGGTGATCTTAAAAAAAATTTACTAAAGAATTTATGAAAGTCCAGGTCATTTCTATTATCCTTCTAAATTAATTTGTTTAAAAGCCTGATCTTTTAAATTCAGAAGAATAATGTATATTTAAAGTATTCTATAATTACTATAAAAGTATTAATTAACAGTAGTAAGAAGAATAAGCTATCTATGCACTATAAATATAAGGCAAAAAAATCATTTTCATGACATTTCTGAAACCATATGGTGTTAGGTGGGTCATAACATTAGTACTTTTCTTTGAAACCTTATATAATTACTAATCTTTTTAATTTTTAAGCTGGGTATTGACTTTGTAATAAATGAATGCAAGTAAAATTCCAAATCTGAAACAGTCTGAGTTATACTGACCATTAGCACTAATTTACAAAGAGACATATATAGATATTGCTTTAATAGTACCTTGAATTATCTTTCAGTTTAATGCCTTATATAATGCCACAATTTTTCATAAGGCAAAGATACACATATAACTATTTCTACCTGATTTCCAAAACGATTAAAGGGTAATATAATGAATCTCTTTATTCAGATGTGACCCTTTCAACAAAGCCCTTGCTCATAATGCTCTAGGCTTTGCAGCACCAGTTCCCCCTTCCCCCAATCTTCTTACCTGCTTCCCAACCCTAATTCTCATCCTTCGCATTGTCTGTGTGTCCCACTAGACTCTAAACTCCATGAGAACCAATGGTTCTGTCTGAATTGTTCATTAGTGTATCCTCAGCATTTACAATGGTACTAGCATCTAGTAAGTGCTCAATAATTATTTTTTAAATGAAGTATTTTAAACATTACATACTATATGTAATACATACAAATTATCACTTTATTAACTGACATTACCAATTAGAGAATTTAAATGTCTATGATTAAAAAACTTTTAACTGTGTTTAACCACCATTTTGCAAATATATTTTCTCAAGGGAACTTTTTTCTCACTGAACATCTACAACAACATGACTATAGTTTTAGAAAAAATGGTTTCCACTCTTTTTAATAAAGGGTTGGGGCCAGAATGTGTCACAGACTTAATTCCATGTCAGTGGAATTTTTTTAACTTCCCAAGTTATGAACAACCATGACAGATTTTTAAATAAAGAGGAGACAGAATTAAGCATGGGTTTTACAGTCAGTGGACAGAACTGGACCAGAGACAGAAAAAAGGAAAAGAGAGGAAGCAAAAGGGAAAGGCCAGGAAAGGATGATAAAGATCTGACCTTGGGCAGTGGCAAAGGGAATGGCCAAACATGATGACAAGTTTACAGAAAACATAGGCAGATGTAACCTTGTGCTGGGTGGCCAGGAGCACTTGCGTCACAGGGTTTCACGAAGTTTCTACCGTGAGTAGGTCACACATTAGTATAAACTGGGAAACAGAGGAGACAAAGATTTGAGAATATATGATACTTCCTTTGGTTTACATATTGACTTGGAGAAGAACAAAGACTATTAAGGGAGAGAATTCTGTACCCAGATTCTCCAGAAAGAAAGGTTAGGAATATAAAAGAAGAACCAAAGTTAGAATTCTAGAAAAAGTCAAAATTCAAGGAAGCAAAGTAAAACTAAAAGCAGTCCCAGTGAATGGAAGGCTGGCCTCTTTGTTGATATTGTGGCCATATCCATACATGACCCACTTGACAGAAAAAATTAAAATGGAATTTTAAGTGCACCTAATCCAGTGTACTTTTGAAAATGCCTTTGGAAACCAGTGAACAAACAAAACCCAAAGATCCTTGTGCTAAGAAGGGTCAGATGACAAAACATAAGAAACAACAAATAGTATAAATAAATAAATTACAGGCTAGGTTAAATCATGATCCGTTCTGTTGGGGAAGGAGAACAGGAGAAGCTGAGGATAGGCTGAGGCAGTAAACTGGGTAGGCAGAGCTTATGTCACTGTGAAGGTGACATCTGGGTATGGCCAAGGGAGGTGAAGGAGTCGGACAAACAGGTATCTGGGTGAAGAACATGCTGGTGAGTGTCACCACTAGGGCTCACACACATAGGAGACAACATGCTCTGAAAGAAGCCAACGTGGCAAGGAGCAGCGTGAGCCAGGCGGGGTGCAAGAGGAGGCAGGGCCAGAGAGACATGGGGTTCAAGATCATGGAGGCTCTGCATAACACTGTGAGACCAGCTGTCCCTTGGAGGGACAATGGAACCAGCACAATGTGACACGACCTGAGTACATTTTTAAAGGAGCAAAATGGCCAAAGAACTGAGAACAGACCGCAGAGGGTCAGCAGTAGAGGGGGTAGAGCCACCAGGGAGCATCACAGTGACCCCAGAGAATGCTGCCGCCACCACAGGGTGAGGAATAGCCGGACTCTGAATATGTGGAGCATTGGGCTGATCACACATCCTCATACGGGTGTTTTAATATCCACATATCAGACATCAGCTCTGGGGGAGAGAAGTGAAGATGGCAGAGAGGCATGGAGACACTGAGCTTGCCTCCTCCCTGAAACATAGCTAGATCAGCACCAAACCATTCAGCACACCTAGAAAATTGATCTGAGGATTAACACAACAATCTGGAAAACTTCAGCCACAAACCTCAGCAGGTACGCGGTGCAGAGAGGTGAACTAGAGGAGGGAATAACTGCAGAAGGTAAAGAGCTGTTTTTGTGGAGAGAGGACAGAAAAAGAAAACGAGGGAGAGTGTGGCTCATCAGGATCATGCAAAAAAAAGTACTCCCCCAAAAGTAGTTGGAGAAAAAAGAGACAAAAAGCGAAAACACTCGCAGGGGACTGAACAAGAAATCTATTCCCCAAAACCACGGACAGGAAGGAGAGGGTTTCAATACCACCAGGATTCTATAAACAGAGGAACACAGTTTGAAGTTCTGGAGCCCAGTGCCTGGCGGTGCTCTGGTGAGGAAGCAGGGCAAAGCCCCAGGAGCAGGCAGCGGGGTCTGAGAGGTCTGTGTGCCACATGGGGAGTAGCGGTTCCCCTAGCTGGAGTGCACTTGGAGAGGCCATGTGACCCCCCCACAGGCAAAGACCCCAATAAAACTCAGAGAGCAGCCACATTTGCTGGTCTTGGGACAAAGCCACCAGAGTGCAGGGAAACCTGGTACCAGCTGTGTGTCGCAATTGGCCATAATCTCTAAACCTCTGCCTCTGCGCCATCACATGAACACTTCCGGGGGTGAGGCAGCACCCAGCCATTGCTCAGGGAGAACCCCTCCCAGAGGGTTGGCATGGGTGCAAGCAGCAGGGGTCCCTAAAATGTGGGGTTTTGAAACACAAACCCATCAGATATAAACCTCTGGAGGGAGGTGCCACCTGACAGGCCAACAGTCTGGACACGGACAGGGTAGAGGCGAGAGTGGACACAGGCCTAAGATAAAGGAGGGGTGCTTGAACAAGGGTGGGTGAGAGCAGAAAGTTCCTCCCCCAAGACTAGGGAGTTGGGAGAAGCCATTTCTACCTCTCCTGCACATGCACATGCGCACCACACTGATCCACCCCAGTAAGCTAAGCAGCACCACCTAGTGAACAAGGGAGCTGTTAGACCAAGCCCCACCCAACTGCAACCTCCCAGCACATCCCCCAGCAGACCAGCACAAGTCCCTCCACCTGCTTATTGGACAAACTACAGAGTGCTTCACTGTTTAGTTCTAGGGGAAACTGGATGTAACTTCATTCGGATTTCATTCTGTTTGCTAGTTCATGTATTTGTTTTCTTTGTTTCTGTTTTTGCTTAAATCGTTTTTTTCCTTATTTTTTCCTTTTTTTTCCCCCCTTTCATTTCTTCCCCATTTTTGGATCCAGAAAGAAAAATTGGATTATTATTTTTATTTACTTTTTTTTACTTTCTTTTTATTTTTTTTACTTTATTTTTATTTATTTTTTTACTTTAATTTTTAAATTTTTTCTTACCTCTTTTGTCTTTTCCTTTTTTCTCTATTCTAGCAACCTTCTTTCAACAAGCAGACAAAAACAAACCGATTTAGCTTACATTATTTGATTTTTCTGTTTTGTTTTTAATTTTTTAATTTTAATTTTTAACTTTATTAACTTCTTTCTTCCTCCAGAATGACAAAATGAAGGAATACACTCCAAAAGAAAGAAGGGGAAAAACTGACAGGCAGGGACTTAACACAGATACAAGCTCTTAAGATGTCTGAACTAGAATTTAGAACCACAGAATACTAGCTGGGGTTGAAAAAAGCATACAATCCCTTTCTACAGAGATAAAAGAAATAAAATCTAGTCAGTACCAAATTAAAAGTGCTATAACAGAGATGCAATCTTGAATGGATGCCCCAATGATAAGGATGGATGAAGCAGAGCAGCAAATCATATAATCAGAAGACAAAATTATACAGAATAATGAAGCAGAAAAAAAAAGAGGGAAACAAAGGCAAAAGAGCATGATACAAGATTTAGAGTACTCAGTGACTTATTTAAAAGGAATAACATCCAAATCACAGAAGTCCCAGAAGATGAAGAGAGAAAAAAAGGAGAGGAAGGTTTATGTAAGCAAATTATAGCAGAAAACTGTCCTAATCTAGGGAAGGACACAGACATCAAACTCCAAGAACCACAGAGAACTTCCATTAGATTCAACAAAAACCGACCATCTCCAAGGCATATTATAGTTAAATTCACAAAATACACAGACCAAGAAAGAAGTATGAAAGCAGCAAGGGAAAAAGTCCTTAACCTATAGAAGGGAAAACAGATCAGGTTTGCAGCAGACATATCCACAGAAACTTGGCAGGCCAGAAAGCAGT
The DNA here is from genome assembly GCF_028749965.1 of Puma concolor. NCBI lineage: Eukaryota > Metazoa > Chordata > Mammalia > Carnivora > Felidae > Puma > Puma concolor. Next base: position 90,601,329 of record NC_141678.1, on the reverse strand, counting down.
GGCAGAATATGATCAATGTGCTGAATCAGAAAAATATGCATCCAAGAATTCTTTATCCAGCAAGGCTCTCATTCAGAATGGAAGGAGAGATAAAGAGTTTGCAGACAAACAAAAACTAAAGAAATTCATGACTACTAAACAAGCCCTGCAAGAAATTTTAAGGCGGACCTTCTTAGTGGAGGAAAGCCAAAACAAAACAAAAAGACCAAAAGCAACAAAGACTAGAAAGGATGGGAGAACATCACCAGAAACACCAACTCAACAGGCAATAAAATGACACTAAATTCATATCTTTCACTACTCACTCTAAATGTCAAAGGACTAAACACTTCAATCAAAAGACACAGGGTATCATAATGGATAAGAAAACAGGACCCATCCATATGCTGCTTACAAGAGACTCATATTAGACCTAAAGACACCTGCAGATTGAAAGTAAGAGGACAGAGAACCATCTCATGGTAATGGTCATCAAAAGAAAGCTGGTTTAGCCATATTTATATCAGACAAACTAGATTTTAACCAAAGACTGTAACAAGAGATGAAGAAGGGGATTATATTGTAATTAAGGGGTATACCCACCAAGAAGATCTAATATTTGTAAATATTTATGCCCCCAACATGATAGCACCCAAATATATAAAGCAGTTAATCACAAACATAAAAAAAAAAATCATTGATAATAATACCATAGTAGTAGGAGACTTCAATACCCCACTTACAACAATGGACAGATCATCTAAGCAGAAAATCAACAAGGAAACAATGGCTCTGAATGACACAGTAGACCAGATGGATTTAACACATATATTCAGAATATTTCATCCTAAAGCAGCAGAATACACATTCTTCTCGAGTGCACACAGAACATTCTCCAGAACAGATCATATACTGGGTCACAAATCATCCCTCAACAAGTACAAAAGATCGAGATCATACCATACATAGCACAGTGCTATGAAACTCAAAATCAACCACAAGAAAAAAATTTGGAAAGACCATGAATACTTGAATTAAAGAACATCCTACTAAAGAATGAATGGGTTAACCAAGAAATTCAGGAGGAAATTAAAAAGTACACAGAAGCCAATGAAAATGAAAACATGACAGCCCAAAACCTCTGGGATGCAGCAAAGGCGGTCATAAGAGTAAAGTATATAGCAATCCAGGCCTTCGTAAAGAAGGAATAAAGGTCTCATATACACAACGTAACCTTGTATCTAAAAGAGCTGGAAAAAGAATAGCAAGTAATGCCTCCAAACAGCAGAAGAAGGGAAATAATAAAGATTAGAGCAGAAATCAATGATATCGAAATCAGAAAAACAGATCAATGAAACCAGGAGCTGGTTCTTTGAAAGAATTAACAAAATTGATAAACCCCTAGCCAGACTGATCAAAAAGAAAAAGGCCCCAAATAAATAAAATAAATGAAAGAGGAAAGATCACAACCAACACCACAGAATAACAAACAATACTAAAGAGAATATTATGAGCAATTATATGCCAACAAATTGGGCAACCTGGAAGAAATGAACAAATTCATAGAAACATATAAACTACCAAAACTGAAACAGGAAGAAAGAGAAAATTTGAACAGACCTATAATCAAATGAAATTAAATCAGTTATCAAAAATCTCCCAACAAACAACAGTTCAGGGCTTTCCAGGTGAGTTCTACCAAACATTTAACGAAAAGTTAACACCTTTTCTTTTGAAGCTGTTCCAAAAAATAGAAATGGAAGAAAAACTTCCAAATTCCAAACTTCCAAACTCATTCTATAAGGGTCAGCATTACCTTGATTCCAAAACCAAAGACCTCACTAAAAATGAGAACTATAGCCCAATGTCCCTGATGATCACAGGTGCAAAAATTCTCAACAAGATACCAGCCAACCAGCCAACCAGCCAACCAGATCCAACAATACATTAAAAGAATTACTTACCACAATTAAGTGGGATTCACTCCTGGGATGCAGGGCTGGTTCAATATCGGCAAATAAATCAATGTGATACCTCACATTAATAAAAAAAAAGATCAGAACCACATGATCTTCTCAATAAATGCTGAGAAAGCATTTGACAAAATACGGCATCCTTTCTTGATGAAAACCCTCAAGAAATTAGGGACATAAGGATCATACTTCAAGATCATAAAAGCCATTATACGAAAGACCCACCATTAATATCATCCTCAATGGGAAAATCTAAAAGTTTCCCCCTAAGGTCAGGAACAAGACAAGGATGTCCACTTTCACCACTGTTATTCAACACAGTATTGGAAGTCCTAGCCTCAGCAATCAGACAGCACAAAGAAATAAAAGGCATCCAAATTGGCAGGAAGAAAGTCAAACTTTCACTCTTCTCAGACAACATGATACTCTACGTGGAAAACCGAAAGACTCCACCAAAACACTGTTAGCCCTAACACTTGAATGCAGCAAAGTCACAGGATATAAAATCAATGCACAGAAATCGGTTGCATTTCTATACACCAATAATGAAGCAACAGAAAGAGAAATCAAGGAATCGATCCCATTTACAATTTCACCAAAAACCATCAAAAACCTAAGAATAAACCTAACCAGACAGGTGAAAAATTTATACAGTGACAACTACAGAAGCTTTTGAAAGAAGCTGAAGAGGACACCAAATAATAGAAAAACATTCCATGCTCATGGAAGAACAAATATTGTTAAAATGTAGATACTACCCGAAGCAATCTATATATTCAATCTATTCCCTATCAAAACCAGCATTCTTCACAAAGCTAGAACAAACAATCCTAAAATTTGTATGGAACCAGAAAAGACCCTGAATAGCCAAAGTAATCCTGAAAAAGAAAACCAAAGCTGGAGGCATCACAATTCCAGAATTCAAGATGCATTAAAAGCTGTAATCATCAAGACAGTATGGTACTGGCACAAAAACAGGCACTCAGCTCAGTGGAACAGCATAGAAACCCAGAAATGGACCCAGAAATGTATGGCCAACTAATCTTTGACAAAGCAGGAAAGAATGCAAACAAGACAGACTCTTCAGCAAATGGTGGTGGGAAAACTGGACAGTGACACGCAGAACAATGAACCTGGACCACTTTCTTACACCATACACAAAAATAAACTCAAAATGGAGGAAAGACCTAAATGTACGAAAGGAATCCATCAAAATCCTAGAGGAGAAAGCAAGCAACAACCTCTTTGACCTGGGCCACAGCAACTTCTTACTTGACATGTCACCGGAGGCAAGGGAAACAAAAGCAAAAATGAAGTATTAGGACCTCATCAAGGTAAAAAGCTTCTGGGGCACCTGGGTGGCTCAGTCGGTTAAGCATCTGACTTCAGCTCAGGTCATGATCTCGTGGTCCATGAGTTCAAGCCCCGCATCGGGCTCTGTGCTGACAGCTCAGAGCTTGGAGCCTGCTTAGGATTCTGTGTGTGAGTCTCTCTCTCTGCCCCTCTCCCACTCATGCTCTGTCTCTCTCTCTCTCAAAAAAATAAATAAACATTAAAAATATTTATGGGGCGCCTGGGTGGCGCAGTCGGTTAAGCGTCCGACTTCAGCCAGGTCACGATCTCGCGGTCCGTGAGTTCGAGCCCCGCGTCGGGCTCTGGGCTGATGGCTCGGAGCCTGGAGCCTGTTTCCGATTCTGTGTCTCCCTCTCTCTCTGCCCCTCCCCCGTTCATGCTCTGTCTCTCTCTGTCCCAAAAATAAATAAAAACGTTGAAAAAAAAAATTAAAAAAAAAATTTTAAAAAAATATTTAAAGAGGAAAAAAAGATAAAAAGCTTCTTCACAGCAAAGGAAACAATCAGCAAAACTAAAAGGCAACCGACAAAATGGGAGAAGTATTTCCAAATGACCTATCAGATAAAAGGTTAGTATCCAAAATCTATAAAGAAATCATCAAACTCAACACCCAAAAAGCAAATAATCCAGCGAAGAAATGGACAAAAGACACAGACACTTTTCCAAAGCAGACATTAGATGGCCCACAGACACATGAAAAGATACCCAACATCACTCATCATCAGGGAAATACAAATCAAAACCACAATCAGATACCACCTCACACCTGTCAGAATGGCAACAACAGATGTTGGCGAGGATACGGAGAAAGAGGAACCCTTCTGCACTGCTGGTGGGAATGCAAACTGATGTAGTCACTCTGAAAAAGAGTATGGAAGTTCCTCAAAAATTAAAAATAGAACTACCTTGGGGAGGCTGGGTGGCTCAGCTGGTTAATCGTCTGACTTTGGCTCAGGTCATGATCTTACGGTTCGTGGGTTTGAGCCCCGCATTGGACTCTATGCTGATAGCTCTGAGCCTAGAGCCTCCTTTGGGTTCTCTCTCTCTCTCTCTCTCTCTCTCTCTCTGTTCCTCCTCCGCTCAATTACATTTAAAAAAGAAGAAAATAAAGAATATGTTTAATGTGATCAGTTTTTTCAAAATTCCAATTAAACGAACTAGTCAAGGAAACATAGATTTATAGTCCAGCACACGTGCTCTGAAGGCCGTAACTATTACAAGAGGGGAAACCACCTGGTGAGTTCTGATATGTTGGGGCGGGGGGGGGGGGGGGGGGGACTCTTAGGAAGCTTCAAAAGGTAAAAATATTAAATAATAAAATTTAGAATCCACTTTAAGCTAGCTCATTAAACAAAGAAGCCACCTTTACAATCCACAGAAGCTTCAGGTAAACTAAGTTCCTCCCCAGTTTCCATGAACTGTGATTAAACCTGGCCCATTCAAATGAGTTGTTGTTTTCCAAATCATTATGCAAACATAACGCCCTTTCCACCGTAAAATACTCAGTTTACAATGTTCAGATCCTGAGGAAAATGCTCCTCAGAGAACAAAGTTCTTTCCTTGCTGAACTAGTAAAAAAATTGAAAGCTACTAGTTGTCCGGTAATACTGAATAGTAGGTGTGAAATAAGTAAAATCTATCCAGAGTATTTTAATGTAAAATAGTAAGTACTCATCTTTTTAGAAACATATAGTAAAAATTAAGATATCAGTAAGAAGTTTTTATATTTAACTTTTGAAATTTAACCTCAGAAATTAAATATACTGAGAAAAAGTGCTTTTATCTTGAAGCTCTTTTTAAACAAATTACAGAAGCATATACAAATTTCCCAATATCTTAAGAAAGAAGTCTGTTAGTCTGGAAAAAAGAGTCCTCACTTTTTCCTTTCGGAAACTTTAGAAACCTCTGAAAAAATCTACCAAACTCCTCATGTACTATTATTCTGTGGGGCTCAAAAATAATTACTAATCCAGACTCTACAGAAACTTGTTAGAAGGAGACCAGGTTTTGAACAAACTAGTGTATGATATCACAAAAAGTTATAGCACTAATCACCACAGTTGTATGATTTCCACTACAAAAATATCAAAGCAAAATAGCTGTCAAAGGCATAAATTAAATCAATTTCAAATTGAACAGAAAATTATTTCCTATTTTCCAAAGGCACTGATTTGGAGTGATCTTAAACCTCTGGAATAGAATTCCTCAATTTTCAAAAATTCTGAAGGCTAATTACAAGTAATTATAGCTTTTCATTTTCAACATGATGAAATAATTTGATTCTTTTTACAAGAGGTCTGGTTTAGCTCAAAACAGACAAGTGCTTCTGCACTGAGTTAGTACACAAAGACAATAAGGATCATTCTCAATAGAAAATCAGGGTTACATACATGTTGGCCATAAATCATAAATGCTGATTTCAAGCAAAAAATAGTCTGTATGTTCTACAAACACAACTCATTCACTCAGATGGATGAGACAAGGCCAACAGCCCACTGTTACATTTGGCTTTAAAATAGGAACAATATGAGAGAGAATAAAAGAAGCACTGCGTAGTTATCTCAAAATTCAGACGTAAGTATTCTCTGGAGGAAAAAAAAAATTCATACCTTTCTTATACTCCAAGAGACCAAACACAAATCATCCCGCAGCAAATGATAACTAATGTTAGTTTTAAATGCTTAATACCAGGTCGAATACTTAGTTGTCCCAGACTAATCCTATTTCTCTGCAAAAAGAAATGGAATCTTGTACACCATAAAGATATTCCTAATTGCAAAAACATAATAAAAGTATACGCTAATTCAAAAACTTCAGTTTCTGACAGCAATAAATACTTCTGCCCCATGAAATTTGCAATGCTGCACAGTTTTCCACCTTTTGCTTTATAAAGTGCCTTTTGCTGATGACTCACATTTCCAGTGATTTGTTATACGCTATTAGAACAAAAGCTCCATAAAACTGCTTTCTACCCTGACCTTACACACCTGGTTACAATTACATCTTCAGAAAGCAAACCAGTAGTTTAGCAAGGACATACTAACAAAAGCTGACCAATCAACAAGCAGAAACAAATATTAGAGCCCACCCACTCAAAATCCTGAAGAAGAACCCACCAGATATTTCTTACAAACACAGTGGGTACACCCCAACACATAATGTGCACACATACGTCCAACACACCAGAGGCACCAATTCAACACAGTATCGGAGCACAGATCACCCAGTTGTAAAATGCTCCTGGCAAGACAAAAGTTGACAAAACCAATCCACAAGAGATTTTTCTAGTAAATGCTATTAGAAAAAAAAGACTAAATTTGTCTTTTTAAACCGTGAGCCAAAAAAAAAAAAAAAACCCAGAACATTAGATAGAAAAACAGAGCAGTCATTGTAATATACGTGACTTCACGATATTTTGAAGTTCTTACGTTACATTAAATAAGAGACCATCTTGGCTAGAGTCCAAGTTGGAATCATAATAACGAAATTCTCTACTGTAGTAAGTTCTGACCAAAAAAAAGAGGGGCTTTGATCATTTCTAGTTATCAGCTTCCTAAAGCACCTTACAAAACCATGCTAAACTAGAAACATCAAACCAAGTAATTCCAGAGCTGTGTGACCACGCTAAACAAAAAAAAGAAAAGAAAGAAAGAAAGTGACCAATTTATCCCATTTAGAGAAACAGTGATGCAGATACGCTACTCTGACGCTAAAGTCACGCCCGTGTCTTCGGACAACTGTAAGGAGGCGAAGCACAACCCATGCGCTCCTCTAATGACATTCGTGGAACAAGTCTCCAGACTTTCTGACCACACTTCTCAAAGCAAAGAGTTGGTTCAACTGGTCCTCTGGGTAGTTACTTGCTTTGTGTAAAGCTGAGTGCCCCAACGAAAAATTGCTAATGCGCCTGACTCTTCCTCCAAATAACCAACGACATTCACAAATTCAGATGTGCTTTTCAGTGTGCTGACCCCTTCCATATTCCGCCACAGAGCATGCGCGCTGCAAACTTGGGAAGAATATTTTCAGAACTTCAGTCACAGTGTGGACAATAGGGGACTCAATCTTTGATGCATTCCCTCTTTGGGTAAGTGTGGCAACACGAGAAGTTCAAATATCTTCACCAACTGAGATGATTATATGTGAATCTTATTTAAAGAAGTTCATTCTATGTCCTTGGAATACATTCAACTTACCTCCCTTTGAAGTTTGTGTTTTTACTTAACGGTATTGTTGTGAATCACTAAGTATGACATTACCTGATGACTCTCTCATTTAAAAACAAAACAAAACAAAACAAGAGCCAATGTTTAAAAGCAGGAGATGTCAAAGCATTTCGTATACAGGGTAGTGATATTTCTCACCATGGAATGTGGTGATTCCCGTTTGACAAACCATGAAAAATGTCTAGTTAGGATGGGAATCTTTAAAGAGTACTAAAGCCATTGCAATAGTGTCATATTTCGTACATACGTTTCCTCAGAAAGCATCTAATACCGTAAAGATAACACAATACAAACGTGAGGTTTCTGACACAACACCCCAAACACACGAAGAACTTAGCATTTAAATATCAGTGAGCACAGGAGGCATATGTAGAACACGTTTCACAAAGAAGGAAAATAAGCAAAAACCCAAAAGCAAAAGATACGAGGAGAGAGGTGCTGTGGTCTCTGCTCTCTCGGCCCCTCTGCCCTCCACCTGGCCCTCCCCCTCTGTCCCAGAGCCTACGAGGTGCTGGAGTTCTTGGTTCACCTGGTTTCTGCATGTGAACTCTACAAGACCAGGCACAGTGTCTCTTCACATTCCATTGTCTACTGCCAGGTGCAGTGCAAAACACAGAAGACATCCCGCACATCTGATCTGCACTGAGGTTAAGATTTTAAAAATGTTTTAAAGTATGGTTATGCCGTGACTATCCAAAATCATTAAAAAAAAAAAAAAAAAAAAAAACATAAGTACTGGAAACCACAGAGTGCTTAGATTTTTAAATCTCCAGTTTAACAATAAATGAGCACACGTATTTTGGCTTTTGTATTTTTAACTTAAGATGAATGATATTATATTTCAGTATTTTTTTAATATTAGTTTTGGAAATAAAAACAGCCAGGGTGGTGGGGCAAACACTAAGAATTACAGGTTTGGGCAGGCCTTCAGATTCCTTTCAAAACTATGAATCTAAAAGAAATACTGCATCTATTCAAAGTTGTAAATTTGAGTTTAAGACGTCTTTCATATAAACTAACTTCAACTATCACTCCTTACCACATTTGCCAAAAAAAAATAATAAAAAAATGAATTGTATCTGAGAGTCACGCAAAGTACACCTTCACACTCTTATTATAAGGACTTCGGTGTTTCTCAGTTCTGAGGAGAATTCTTTGGTGACTTCAGAAACCCCTTCACTTTTATTGCCTGGTGTTCTGACCTATTTTTCATTAATAGAAATGTAAATTGGAAAGAAATGCATGTTGGAAAAGCTGTCTGAAAAGCTTGTAGAGTGGAAAGTTCTCAATCCGTACACGCAATATTACAAGTGAGGGAAATGGCACATAGGTAGATCAGACTTCATCTAAAAGTACTGGACTGACCTAGGGAGCAAAGGACACTGGCAAAAAATAAAACACACTTCCTAGGAGGGATTAAAGCATAAAGTGGGGAGGGAGGTTCAGAGCCAATGAGAGGATCAGAGAAGAGACAATGCTGATGGCAGAGTGAATGACAACCAACTAACGATGTTGGAATTACGCTTGCCCTGTGTGATTCCTATGTGTACAAACCCAAAGTGATACAATTGGGAGGTGCAGAAAAGCAAATTTCTATGAGGAAAAACTTTGTAAGAAATAATCAAAAGCAGAATGGACTTCCTTAAGAGGTAGTATATTTCCAATCTCATTTTTTTTTTTTTACATTTATTTATTTTTGAGAGACAGAGTACAAGTCGGGGAGAGGCAGAGAGAGAAGGAGACACAGAATCTGAAACAGGCTCCAGACTCGGAGCTGTCAGCACAAAGCCAGACGTGGGGCTCGAACTCTCGAACCGTGAGATCATGACCTGAGTCGAACGCTTAACTGACTGAGCCACCCAGGCGCCCCTAGTAAATTTCCAATCTAGAAGAAACTTCAGTATATTCAAGGAGGGATTATGCAACCATTACAAGAACCTTCTGCATTCTCTGACAAACTTTTCAATCCTTTACCCATGCACGCAATGAGCAACTATTTACTGCGTGCCTACCACATGCCAGGAACCGCTCTAATGATTGCAGACATGAGCAAGAATGAGAACCAGAATCCTTCCTGCACAAAGGCATTCACTTACAGATAAGCACACTGATGGAAAGACAACAGGATTACACTGGACTAGTCTAGCTTTAAAGCCAACGCTGAGGAGATAAAAGATCTGAGCCTCGGGCTCAGATGGGAGGGTAGGCCTCCCAGGCTGATTCTGTGAATCAGTCACTTCTACATGGTAATGAAGCCTTTGTAAAAACTGGGAATAAAATTAACTGCTCCTATATCCTTAGCTCTCATGCAAATTCCAGCCAACCAGTTAACAAAGTAGTCAGAAAGATTGTTGTTTTAGGTAACAACAAGAGGAAGCATAGCCTCTTACTAGCCGACCCCCAGGCGCATCATGTCCCCATCTCCTATTCCAGATGTCACTCTCCTTAATTTTGCCTCAACAGGCTTCAAAAATGTTCTCTTCAGCATCTCTGAACTTTTCTATATACGTTACAAATGAAGCACAAATAAAACCCCGACGTCAATTTTCAAAAACATATTTTCATGTATATAATCATCTGGTCTGCCATTTTGTAGATGTACATCATATTTACATCAATCTTATTTTAGACCCCTAACTCCCCATCCATGAAGAAAAAAGGGAATAAATTCCTAATCAGCTTACCATTTGAAAAAATGTAACTCACAATTAAGCCAAACTTCTGAAATGTTGAAATGCACGTAAGTTCAAACTGTATGAGAGCTGCTAATTTCAAACTTCGTAATTTGAACCAACTCTTGCAGGAGACAGCTAAAAACGCTGAACAAAATGTGAAAAATGTGTGACCAAAGACACTGAAGAATTAAGACTGAAAAATCACGTCGCCGGGACTGGAGGGAAAAAAGAGGATCGTGACAATAAGCTCATGAAGATAAAACTGGCATCTGGGCTGCTTCCCTCGGAGCACGTGTGCTTCAGCAAAGATGGCGGAGAGGCCACATGTGCTTTTGACAGCTGCCAGGACCTCAGGAGATATAAGCTGGAGTCCCCCACGGGACTGGGGGAGGGAGGAAAGGGAAAGTCTCCAACGAACCCAACTCGTATGTTGAACCCCAAAGAACTGTAACCTAACAGCATGGTAAACCAGAGGCAAGAGGCCATCAAAGTCCCACCGCCCACCTCAGATTGTTGTAACCCAAGCAATGAAACTGAGAGGAGCCTGGATGGCCAATATCCATACCCCCGGCTACATGGCAGAAGCTAATATAAATCTTCATTGGAAGAAAATCTCAAGTTATTACTAATAATTCTATTAATAAAATGCCCATCACGTTAAAAAAATAAATGACCAACATAAGAGGAAAGGAAAAACAGTAAAACAAACACATTTAAAAAAACCAACAGAAACAACAGGCAACAGAAACAGACCTAACAAGGCTATAATATTGGAACTATCAGAAACAGACTTTAAAATAATGACTCTTGCAAAGTTCAAAGGCAGACATCGGTAAATTTTATCTGAACAGGGCTGGAGGGCATTTTAGGTTTTACAAGCCATAAGGTCTCTGTTACAACTACTCAATTCTAAATACAAAGTTCTACATCCAGCAAATATACCATTCAAAATCAAGGCCAAAAAAAAAAAAAAAAAACCCGTAAAATTATCAAATGAGGGGTGCCTAGCTGGCTCAGTTGGTAGCATATGCGACTCCTGATCTCAGGGTTGTAAGTTTGAGCCCCACCTTGAGAGTAGAGACTACTTAAAAATAAAATCTTAAAAAAATATATTATCAGATGAATAAAATATAAAATAATTCATCACCAACAGATAAACACTAAAGCATAAAATGGTAACTCAAATAAAAAAAACACAAAAGGGTATTTTTCAGGAAGAAGGAATTCTATCATAAATAGGTCAAGAAACACAGAAGGAATGAAAAGATAACTAGGGAGGTAAAGGTAAATGAATACCGCCTGCATAAAACAACTGTCCTCACTGGATCTCCAATATAGAAGGGGTGGGGGAGGAGGCCCTGTGGCCCAGCTCAGGCTCTGCTCACCCAGAAGCCCTGTGAGAGGAACTGTTCAGTCCATTTAGCTGAACGATGGAAAAGTGCAGGACAGGAAGTCAGTTTCTTGGACTGCTGCCCTGTCAGATTCTGCCACGGGCCCTCATGAATGTCCTTGCCTGGAAAAATATCCCAGAGACAATAGTGACTTATTCTTTCAAATAATGCTCTCTCACGCATATACTTGATGGCAAAGAGGACAATATCATATGAGAAAACACGGCTCTGAAAACTGTAAGTCAAAAAGTAATTCAGAAGTAGTGGATCCTGAATGTGAAGAAGTTTTAGAAATGTATTTCTATTTTTTTCTCTATGTAAATGTACATATTTTATTTTCATGTAAGCAAAATAGTATCTATTTTTTTAAGTTTATTTACTTATTTTGAAAGAGAGAGAGCACAAAAGTGGAGAAGGGCAGAGGGAGAGAGGGAGAGAGAGAATCCCAAGCAGGCTCCATATGACCAGCACAGAGCCCGATGTGGGGCTTGAACCCACAAACCACGAGATCATGACCTGGGCCTAAATCAAATGCTTAATCTACTGAGCCACCCAGGTGTCCCAAAGAGTGATTATCTTTTTAAAACTATCTAGGGGCGCCTGAGTGGCGCAGTCGGTTAAGCGTCCGACTTCAGCCAGGTCACAATCTCGCTGTCCGTGAGTTCGAGCCCCGTGTCGGGCTCTGGGCTGATGGCTCAGAGCCTGGAGCCTGTTTCCGATTCTGTGTCTCCCTCTCTCTCTGCCCCTCCCCCGTTCATGCTCGCTCTCTCTCTGTCCCAAAAATAAATAAACTTTTGAAAAAAAAATTTTTTTAAACTATCTAAACTAGGGGCATCTGGCTGGCCCAGAGGGAGGAGCGTGTGACTCCTGAGCTCAGGGTTGTGAATTTGAGCCCTGCACTGGGTGTAGAGACTACTTTAAAAAAAAATGAATGAACTTTACAATGATCTAAACTATGTCTAATTTTTATATACATGTAACAATCCTCATAGGAAAATAAAAACAAAAGATTTAAAATTATATGTTGTCAACACATATGAAACGTACAGATTTAAAATGCTGAACAACAGTTTAGTCGTCAGAAAGGAAGTAACTGGGATTAAAGTACTCAAGGCCCTTGCCCTGTCTAGAAAAAAGGTAAGTGTACCACTTAATATTCAACTTTGATAAGTCAAGGATGCAGATGGTAATCACCAAGATAACCACTAAAACAAAAGTAAAAAAGGGCAGAACTTGAAAGCTCAGTGGGGTACGGACTAAAGTAGCAAAAACAAAAAGCAAAAAACTATCCCCAAAAAGGGAAGAAAATAAAGAGCAAAGGACAGAGAATAGAAAAGACAAAAAGCTTTATCTCCCTTTTTTATATATCCCTTTAACACTCTGCTTTATATTACATTTATTTTGTTTGTCCCTATTTCTCATATTAGACACATATCTCTGTGTTCTTCTCAATGTCCAGAACATAGAAAACATATATTCCTTCAGTAAAACATGGTAAGCAAAGACCCACAATGCCAGAGGGCAATTCTTACAAGGCTGCGGATATGAAAATAGTTCCTGACCAAAGGGAACTTACACTTGAGTAGGAAGGCACCAACAAGACGGAAAGAAATACACAAACAAAATACTTTCTAGGTAAGTGACACCATGAAGAAAATTAAGAGCCTAAGTGAGGAATAAGTAGTCAAGAGAAGGCAATTAAACCCGCACCCCAATGTCAACAAACAAGCCAAAGAGCAGTGGAGGCAGAGAAAAGAACAAGTACAGGCCAGGCAGAAACAGGGTTGGCAAGTTCAAGGCCAATGTGGGTTGCGAGCATTGAAAGGAGGGAGGCAGGAAGTAGGACAAAAGTTCCCGGAAGCAAAGGAAGGGGCTCCAATTTGACCTGAAGCTTCAGGTGCCTTCAGAATATTCAAGCAAACATCCCAAATAAGCAGTAAAATGAACAAGTCTGGGGCTCGAGAGAGAGGGAGAGAGGGAGGCAGGGAGGGAGGGACGAAGGCAGGCAGGCAGACATCAGGGCTAGAGATAAACTCAGTAGACTGGCACGGAGAGTTTGTAAAGCCATGATAGGAAAGGGTATCGCCCAAAGAGAGAATATAGATCAGATCAGAGGCTGGCGAACCACAACGCTCAGGGGGCACCAGCCAGGCTCCGTCAGAAGAGCATGTAACTCTTGATCTCAGGGTTGGGAGCTCGAGCCCCATGTTGGAGGAAGAAATTATTTAAAAATAAATTAAAATGTAAACAAATAAACAAAAACTACAATATTCAGGCTGAACGCAGCCTGCCCCTCGTTTCTGAAATCAAGTTTTATAGGACACGGCCACCCTCATCCATTTATGTTGCTGGGGCTGCTTTTGCACCACAGTGCTGAGCAGGTACATGCTGAGACTGGGTGGCCTACAAAGTCCAAAACATTTACTATTTGGCCCTTCACAGAAAAAAACCTAATGATGCCTGGAATGCAGGGACAAGGGACTAGACACCAGAAGCAAGCACTGAGGGGAGGGACACTGCAAGACAGGCAGAGGCAAGGGGCAAGCAAAGGGTGGGAGAGAAGGAGCGGAGAGATAACAAAACAGAACCAAAAAGATACCCGGAGACTCTAGCATCGGAGAAGCCAAGAAACAAGTATCTGAAGGACCACGCAGACGACCGTTACGAATACTGAGCGCTGAGTCTGGAAGCACAGAAGTACCCAGAATACGCTAAGTTCCAGCTCTCACAGGAGCTACCAGACCAAACGGTGAAACCCCAAATACCGTTTTCCTGTTCCCTAATACCTCCCTTCCCTGCTCCTGTAGAGCAGAAGCACTACCGGACTCAGTAACTGGGGGCCGTTTCTGCGCAATTGCTGTGGTTGTTGTTTCCTTAGAAGCCTGAGAGCAAACCTGCTCTCGGGGGAAGGAGGAAGGGACCAGATCACGAAAGTTCGCTCATTTCCATGGTGTAAACAATCCCAATTTCAAGCTACCAACAGTATTAGCACCTAACTCGCAAAATTCCTGAATGTCCAACCACCGGTTCTCCCTAGCCACTCTGAGCCTGGCTGACCCAGCTTCAGCACACATTTCGGGGTGGGGGAGGGGAGGGGCACAGGACACTGGGAGGAGCACATCAGGTGGTGACAGTGTGAAGAGGGCATCTACGGAAGGGTTGAAACAAAAGTCGGAGACGCCCCAGGAATACAGGAGTTAGCTGAACACTCATACAGGTGAGGCGAAGCACCAAAACGTGAATTGTAGAATACATCATATTTAGTTCTTCATTAAATCCATGTGTTACAGGGATTTTAGCTTCTGTGAGGATTGCTTACACCTTTAAAATTATAGGTACATATTTTCTAGAATACATTAATAGCTTCCTTAAATGGTAGGTCAGAGGGCATTGATGACATGTGTAAATATTTGGAACCATGTGTCCTAACTAACAATTTACCTATGTATGCTATTATACAACTAGGTAAATAACGAATCATGGATACAAAGGTGAATGCAAAATGCAAGGATATTTAAATTACAATGAACAGGTCTTTTTTAATCCTCAGGATTTTTATACTAAAACAAACCCTCTAATAAACACCCGTTGACTTTCTATGGTCTCAAGGAAACGCATGGGTTTTGTAAATGTGAATTACATACCGCCAGCGGCAGGCGGTATCACGGCCCCCAAAGAGGTCCAGGTCTCAATCCCCAGAAGCTGTCAACACAGCACCTTACAAGGCAGAAGAGATTTCAAAGATATGATTAAATTAAGGACCCTGCTACTGCCGTGGACTGTCCAGAGGGGCTCAATGTAATGACAAGTGTCCCTAACAAGTGAAATGGGGAGAAAGGTCCAAGAGATCTGAAGATGCTACTCTGTTGGCTTTGAAAACGGAGCACAGGGCTATGGGCCAAGAAATGTGAGCAGTGTCTAGAAGCCGGAAAAGGCAAGGACACGGATCAGCTCCCAGAGCTCTAGAAGGAACCAAGCCTATGGACAGCTGCCTTGTCACCTATTGAAACTCTTTTTGGAATTCTGCCCGCCAGAACTGTAAGAAAAGAAACGTGTCGTCTGAAGCCACCAGGTTGTGGTATTTTGTTGGAGCAGCAATAGGAAACTTCTCAGCCGACCGTACTCCGTCCTCTCATGGTGCCAACACAGGGCAGCACCTTCGTTTACTGCCTGCGGCTCCATGCCGGGGACGATGGCACCCATCCCAACACCCGATACATCCCAATAAATAATGAGACCATCATAACATGACACCTAATAATATAATGAAGACCCTTCTTTTCTTCTGCTCATACTCTTCCAATGTAGGCAGAAGCACCAAAAAACTTTACTAACAAAAATTGGGAAAGAAGGTAAGAAAATATTAGAGTCTGTTACTCCTCTTCTGTACCATGTCTGTTTCACTTTACTTCTCTGCCCTAACTTAAGGCAGAATCTTTAACAGAAATCAATAATTATTTATTTGCATGGGTTTTTTTTTTCTTAGAAGCCTAAAAATCTGTTTAGAAAAAGCATGTATTCACCAATGTCTTAAAAGCCATGAATGTTTATTATGTTTAAGCTGCTGCTTATCCAGCCTACCTTCCATACAGGTTTATCTCAAGTCAATCTCAAGAGCCCTTGAAATGGGATTTGAACTAGTATCTTCCAGACACTACACTAGTCAGGGTTTTCCAGAGAAACAGAACCGATGGAATATATTCAGATGTTTAGATAGGAGGAGATTTATTATAGGAATCAGCTCATGTCGTTAGGAAAGCCAAGAGGTCCCACGATCCACTGTCTGGAGGCTGGAAACACAGGACGTCCAGGGGTGTGATTGAGTCCAAGTCCAAAGGTCCTAGAACCAGGAGCTCTGATGTCTGAGGCAAGAAAAGACAGACCACGCAGTTCAGTAGGAAAGCAAAGCTGCCCATCCCTCACTTTTTTATTCTACTCAAGGGCCCTCCAGAGACGAGGTGAGGCCCACCCACATCGAGGAGGGCAGACCTCCCTACTCAGCCTAGAAGAAGCTGGCCGCCACCACAGAGGCTAGAGAACATGACAAAGGGCACAAGAGGCTTGAGAGGCAATGTGTGCCTTCCACGTATGCAGAGGTCGAGGAGAACTGTGGGTAAGGATGTCACCCACTGGAATCAGCAGGGTGGGAGGCGGGGACAGAGGACAAATGGACAGTGAACACTGGGCCCCTTACAAGAGTGGCTCCAAATGCCGACAGGCCTTGGGACGTGGCTGTGGAGGGCACAGGCCCCTCAAACAGCCTCAGAGGAGGAGAGGGGGCCATGGGACTAATCACACTGGCACGTAACCGGAAGAAACGCAGAGGTCTGTCCACGATACGTCTGGTGCACACAGAACAACATTTCAAACTAACATGAACGAACAGATTATATGTGCTAAACCAGCACAGGTCCCTCTGCATTCTGCGAAATGGGGAATTTTTCAAGGATCTGATTCTTCAGAAGAAACCGTCTGCACATCAGAGTAGAAAAGGCAACTTCATACGTGGGGAAATCAACGTTAAAAAAAAATTAACAAAATCTAATGGTCCACTGTTTACAGATCACATTTTCCATTCCTAGCAAAATCCAATCCATGTATTCTAAATCTACAGTAAGTGCTGGGTACTTAAATGTGCTTAAATAAGTATCAGTCAACTAAAAACATGGAGGTCACATGTGGGGGCAGCAGGAGGAAGTGTCTGAGCAAGTGGAGAAGCCATTCTGGAAACAGAGAGAGATGGAAACAGATGTATAAACCAACCCCCAGCACGGCCTTATGCACACAGACTTCAAAGGGCACTGAGACAGAACTCTGGCTAACAACACGGTAAGGTAAAAATTCCCAGAAGATGGAAACTACTCGTATTACAGTTCTGATGACCCAGCCAGCTCCAAACTCTGGGAACAAAGAAGATGACCACAAGGAATAAGGCAAGCACTTTGATAAGCCCACGCCACAGTGGATTCCTCAAAGTTAAGTAAATAAAATGGTGGAAGGAGTAGGTTCTATGAGAAAACAATCTTTCTCCCGTAGGGTAAAGCACTTAAAACATGGTTTAATTCTATCAGTAGCAAAGTAACTCCCTAAAATTAAGAATGGCACCTTGGGACGTGTGTGTGCTGGAGTGGCCTCCCAGCACTCCTAATCCTCAATCAGCTTCAAGCACACAGAAGGGTGCGCTCCCACGGCACTTAACCACAGGACAGACAAGGGTTTCTCCACGCTTGTCAAGACCACCTGAGATGTGGGCACCTATGAGCTCGACAATCAGAGAGCTGAATCCTGGCTCCAACCATGTGCACATATACTTGGTAAAGACACCTAACCTAAGTCTCCATTTTCTTTTTTTCCAATCTAGCAATAAAAATGCCCACCTAATGCAGTCATCGTCAGGATTAAGTGCAGTAATACGCATAAAAGACGAGTACGCTACCAGACACTGGAAATGTCCAGTAAATGTAACGGCCGCTAGTGTTAGTCCCTGAGAGCCATCTATCATTAAGAGCACTACGCCTGGAAATCAGGGGCTTGGCAGTGATTTTCACGGAGTCATCAAAGCTAACGGTACTGTAGAAAACTGAAGGGACGTTCACAATTGACAGAATATTCTAAACTGAATGTAATACACACAAGAAAGGCATCTTAGTGTTTTTCAGGAAAGGATCAACACGGTAAAAGCACCGGTTTGAGTAACCTCCACTGTCCGTACGCAAGCCGGGCTAGAGGCCACGGAGCAGACACAAGACGAGAAGACGGGGTATGGGGAGAAACAGCCCTTGTAGAAGGACGAGGACAGTGTGAGTGAGGATGAGCCCCTGAAGCATCAGCAGAAATGGTCAAAAAGCTGGGTGTGATCACTCAAGACAACAAAGCTGGAGAAGACGCTGTTTTCCAGCCTACGAATCGGACACCGCAGCCTCCGGGAGACCAGCGGGAACCCTGGGAGTGAGACACAGGATCAGGGACAGAACCTCAGCAGACTGGGGTGGACACGGGGCACTCCCGGAGGAACATCCTGTAAGCAAATGCAGACATAGGGACATGTACCCCACTCGGTAAGAAACTGGGAAATAGGCTCTCCATAGAAGATCTGGACCCTGTTCCCAGATTTACAGTATTTAGGGCACATGGATACCCAGTACACAGAACACACACATCGTACGGGAGTACTTGAGACACGATGCTCAGACTTGTCAACTGCAGAAGTGGGTGTGCTCACAAGCAGCTAAACGTGTGGTAATCTATACGTAGCAACAGGTACCGAAACACCAGGCAAATTACCAGTCAACCAAGACGATAATATAAAGGCATTTTCAGAATACCAGGTCTCCGTTCACCTACTTTCCCTGTACTCTTTCTCAAGAAGCTACTGCAGGATCAGGGGGCGCCTGGGTGGCTCAGTCAGTCAAGCGTCCGACTTTGGCTCAGGTCATGATCTCACGGTTCGTGGGCTCGAGCCCCACGTCGAGCTCTGTGCCGACAGCTCGGAGCCTGGAGCCCGCTTCGGATGCTGTGTCTCCCTCTCTTACTGCCCCTCCCCCGCTCGTGCTCTCTCTTTCTCAAAAATGAAAAAACACTGAAAAAAAATTTAAAAAAAAGAAGCTACTGCAGGAGGAGCTCCCTCAAAAGGAGATAAACTAAGAGGCGAAACACAACATGGGTGCGAACTAACCTTACTGCAGGAGTCACGTCGCTGCGTGTGTACATACGTGAAATCACCATGCTGTGCACCCTGAGAGAGCACCACGTTGTATGTCTCCGTAAGACTGGGAGCAACACAGCCCTCGGTACGGGGCACCGCCTGGAGACCAGAGCTCCCCCCAGACAGAGGCGACAGCTATCTGCGGCAGGGAGAGGAGAGGCAGGTAAAGCTCCTCTATCTTCCTTCTTCTTACCAGGGGCGGAGCGGGGGGTTGGGGGGCGGGGGGGGGGTAATTCTATGTCCTGCTGCCTGGAGAAGCTGGAGACACTTATTCTGCCCACAAAGATGTTCTATTCTGACCTCTCCTGCGGCTGAAAGCAGTAAATGGCCAGACTGGAAACAGAAAAGAGAGCCAGCACTCCTCCGGCCACACTTCCACGGGATACCCAGCACAGCCGTCTAGCCAGATGCCCCCTCACCATGGGCACCATGTAATGCCGCGGGACTCGGGGTCTCACCCAGGAAAGCGTGTGAAGGGGCTCTGTGCCCAAGGAAGCAGAAGTTGGCTCGTGACCCGTGGCTCCGCTGAACTCCCGGGGAGCCCGTGTCTCTAACAGCAGCACTGCCCTCACTGACTCACTGAATAACCAAATAACACAGTTTAGGAAGATCTAGCCGGAAGGTTAAGTTACAAAGAAAATCAAGCAGCTTATTAGCAAACATGTAAAGTGACAATAGTAGTTACCAGCGGGGGGAGAGAGTAAGATGTATCTGGGGAGGGGCTCTGGAGGCTTCTGAGGAACTGAACATCCTACTTCAACTGAGTGGTGGATATCAGGTGCTACTTTAATACTATTATCATCAACCTCTCAGAGTTCATATGTGTGTGGATACTAGACATGTGCATTGCAGTAAGGTGAGTGTTACATGAACAGGATGGCAGAAACTGCAAGCAGCCTCACAGTATTAATTCTCGCACCCCTTTCTGGAACCTGAAACGCAGGCGGTGTGTCCAGCTACAACACTACATTTCTGACCAGCACCTCACCAAGCTCTGCTCAATGAACTATAACTCAAAGTGTCTTATGGAAGACACTTCCAGATGGGTTCTTTTCAAGGAAGATGGTGACCTCTCCTCTGACGGCCACCATGCCCTCAGCCTAGAACACAGATACAATGGCTGGTACCCCAGCAGCTCCCTTGGACCATAAAGTGACCTGGAAGGTGAAGACCCTGCTCGAGGACACAGGGACAGAACAAGGATGCCAAGATCTCTAATCACATGAACAAACACCAGACCAACTTCCCTCATGTGAGCCAGAAATAAGCTTGTATCATATTAAAGCCAACAGAAATTAGTACTTCTTAGTATTTCTGCTCTACCCAGCCAAACTAATCTTAACACACAGTAAAGAACCAGAAATGAAGTGTGCAGAAAAAAAATCAATTTACTGTTTACTCTTCGAAAAGTACTAGATAGTCCACACATATGGTGTCATTTATTCCTTGCAACTACCTCCATTTTACAGACAACACAGATGCTAAACCTGGGGGGAAAAGGTGGCTACGGTCACGTGACTAGAACTGACAGAACCCAGATGCAAACCTGGGGTCTCCTCATCTTTTGTCATTAAGACAGAAACGATACACCCAATCAGCCCAGCCACTCTGGGAACAAGGCCCTACCTGGCCTACCCGTGTGGTTCTTAGCTGCACAGCAACACCTTCTATGGGAAAAAACTCACTCACTGCGACTCTATGCTTGGGAATGTACAATCTTTTACCTGTAGGAGACAATAAATGGTACAAATAACAAAAAAAAAAAAAAATAATAAAGAGCTAGAGGGGCAGCAGTGAGAAAGCAAGATGGCATTCACCAATCCCAGCCCCTCTTAAGGCCCTTTTTTTTTTTTAATCAGTTACTAGATTTAAAAACTCATTTTTTTAAGTGCTTAACATACTTCCTATGGGTCATGATGTGGCATGTGAACATGTTCTTTCTTTTCAGAGACCGTGGTGATCACTGATAATTGCTACTTGTTAAATGTTATTCATGGGACAAATGTGGTTTGTAACCTGACATGGGTTCCCCCAAAACTGCCCTCTGACCCATTACATGCTCTAAGATCCTAGAGTCTCTGCAGAGCTGGTTGACCCCGTCCTGTCCTGCACTGCCTGGTGGCCGACTACAGTCCAGCTCCTGCACCCGCCCAGGTGCCAATTCTTTGTGGCAGAACGCCCTCAGAGTTAGAAAGCTCCTGTGTCGACCTACTGACATCTGTGTCTGACTTCCGGCGTGAGCCATACTTGAGAGGGGACCTTCTTCTTCTAGGAAGGGTACCACTTCCTTCCTACTCCCCTGAATTTTCTCTAGGGTTCCTCACCTGATCATGGGACGAGAGCTCCTCCTGCATTCTGTCACCTTCCCTAGGATGGTCGGCATTTAGCCAGAGTTTTTGTGACATTCCAAGACTTGGTTCAATTATCTGAGGTACTGTGTGAATGGGGGGGAATGCTGCAGACCTTTACATTTCTGCAATATCCTCCTAACTGCTTAGTTTGTTATCAGCTGAATCTCCCAGTTCACCATTACGTAACACACTGTCAGGCCTGCACCTGCATTCTACTCCTGTACGGCTAATTTTTCAATTTAAATGTAGGACTTTACATTAAATATTTCCTTAGTTTCAGCCCCCCAATTTTTTTTTTATTTTTAAAAATTTTTTTTTTTTAACATTTATTTATTTTTGAGACAGAGAGAGACAGAGCATAAACGGGGAAGGGTCAGAGAGAGAGGGAGACACAGAATCTGAAACAGGCTCCAGGCTCTGAGCAGACAGCACAGAGCCCGACGCGGGGCTCGAACTCACATACCGCGAGATCGTGACCTGAGCTGAAGTCGGACGCTTAACCGACTGAGCCACCCAGGCGCCCCACCCCCCAATTTTTTAAAAAAGGCCTTATACCATGAAGGTTATCTACTCTTTGATCTATACCTCTCAAGTTTCTTCCATCAAAAAATCTGGTAAGGTTTTACGTGTTTATACCAGATGATGATAAAACTTCTACTAAAACAGGAATCACTAATTTAGGTCACTTCCAGCGCACAAGTATGATTTGGTTTTAGGGGCCACAGATACAAAGAAGAGCTACTTAGTGGCAAACAAGGACCTCGAAAGTAAGGACAATGCCGTGATGATATGAAGAAGCCCATTCATTGGAACTTACGTAAAACTGGAGTTTAGAGGTTAGGGTAGATGCTTTCCTGGACACAGACGATTTCCGTTTTCCCCTATGCATCTCACTACCCGTGTCGGCCTTCCACAAACAATCCAAGAATGTAGATGTTACAGAAATACAGTTGCAATTCGCCTGGCAGTTTGATGCTGTGTGCTTGCACATGACAACACATTGATTTTACTTCTGCCTCCATGCAGACATCCATGTAAAGAAATCCATTAGGCAGACAGTTCTCATCTCTATTGACTGACAGAGTGACAATTGAATACTTTTCACCTTCCAAAGTGACTGACAGTTAGACACTTAAACAAGCCTTCAAGTTGCAATAATAGTATGAAACACTTTCAATTACCTGAATCAAACAAATCCATGATCCTACCAGCTGAATGCATTTTTCTGTCTGCTGCTATGCCTGGCTTGGTTTACACTATTATTTGGATAATTTTGTGCCTATTACAAGAATGTTTTCCTTGAAGAGTAAACTCGTTTGATAACTGATGATTTATTTTTTAAATGTTAGAGGTTCTTATAAACATTTAAAACATGGGTAAGTATACACAGCCTCACCAAAACCTACCTATTTCTCCTTCTGCTTGGGAACTTTTCCAAACCTAACGTTGTACTCTCAAAGCATTTCCTGTGGTCATCCGCTCTTGTGCAACAAGGCCCGTTATTATCACACGAAGGTCCCACGAACAGAAGAGGAGGGATAATGGGAACGGATTGATTAAAATACAGAAATCACTGATAACATTTAGTCTACTTGGTTTACATTCCTAGCCTAATGGGTGTCACCACTTCCCTAAAAAGCTGGGGTAAAATTTAACAGGTTAAAGCCCTTCCAGTTAGTTACAATCTCAGTGTGCATGTTCATTAACAGAAAACTCACGATGTGACGCTGCAGCACACAGAAGAGGTCTTGCAAAGATCGAAGAGTGTCTGGAACCAAAGAACAGGAAGTGGACCTCACAAGACTGCAGACTCGAAGGCATCCAGCTTTGCTGTCTCCCAGCTGATGCCACTGGAAACCAAGCTCGTACTTTTGATTTAAACACAGACACTGCTTACAGCCCTGTGAGTCAGCCCAGGGTGACTACAACGTACTGTAACTGCGCTGGCAGAAACCAGAGAGTCAGGACCGAGCAGAACCACTTCATAAAAATATGATCATTAAATGGGAGGGTTGGTCTTTTAAATTAAACAGCAACATCAAAGATGGCGCAAGCGTTTTAAGAGCCAAATTTAGCGTGAGGAGGAAAGGATCTAAAAATAAAACGTTTTCACACGTGCTCCCTAAATATTTGCCTTAGTAACCACGACATATAGTCACTGAGGGACTCTGGGTATTCAGTAAACTTTTTCTTCTCTAAAATAGGTTTTGTTTGTTTTGCTTGTAAATGGAGGCAAGTGACAAAGAAACTATCACATAATGTCATCTTTTCACATTTACTCCAACTTTTCAAAATAAGCAACAATTGCTGCTTACCCTAAAAATGTGCTTTTGAGAAAGGCAGGTAACTTGGGAATGTGGAAACACTTGATCAGGATGGAAACAGAGTTAATGAATATAAAAATTATATTGCTCACTAAAATCCCACTTGGCATTTCTACTTTTTAAAATATGAAAACCAAGGAATGGCTTTTTAAAGAAGACTAGTTTGTGATCAAATATGAAAAGAGAAATAATACCTTTTTTTTTTTTTTTAAATCATTACGGGACTTGGCCTTTCTTCTTAAAGTCAGGTTACTAAGCTCACAGCCTCTGAGAAGTCAATACTATTTGAAGGTGCCAATACAGAATTTACTGTGTGCACAACACAAAATGGCTCTGTGAGGAGACCAGCTTTGCAGGCTACACAGCAAATTGATTTTCTGAAAAGGAAAGCTGCCTGTATTTAACCTAACAGTGTAACCCTGTTGTACTACATGGAAAGGGATCATGCATATTGATTTCTTTATTACAATTCTTCTTGTGATCAGTAAACATTCACAAAACAGTCTGTTCTCAAAGAAAATCATGTGGTAAAAAATCCACTAAGTAGACTCTGGGTTTTCTATGTGAATTCTATGCCATCTGCTCTTACCAGATAATAAGGGTATGAATCAGTTTATTTCTCAACTTTCCGGCGTCTTCTTTCAGCCTCTTAAAATAATGTGCATTATTGGTAAATCTGCATGAGTTATCTGCTCCATCGTTACATTAATTATGAGAAAACGAAGTTCTTTAAACAGTTTTTTTATTTCAGTATTCCAAATTAAAATAGGTTTTCACCTATTTTAGATTCATTGCCCTTGGAACAGAACTTTTTAAAATAATTGTTCCCAGTGTGTCTATAATCTCCTCCACCAACATTTTAGGAGTCGCTGCTTGCTATTTCCACAAGAACACACAGAAACTTCCATGCTGTGTTGGCCTGGACCCAGCGACCAACTTAAAGCAGAGCAGTGATAGAACATGGATTTTATACTGCTTTCTTTGGAGACAATTAAACTTATAAGTCTGTTAATGTGTACTTTCTAGAATCGATGTAAGCAATTAAAACACCGCAACAGAAATGTTTTGTGAGGCTAAATTACTATCAGGTCACTAGATATTATTTGGAGTCAGTTTACTTTATCACATTACGACATGACAGGACGTGAGGCAAAAATTATAAATTCCTTCCCTAAATCTGTCCTTTTCTGATCTAGATGGATGAAGAATAATTAACTCTTAATTATTCAGATGACTTCAAGGCAGTTTAGGATTCAGTGAAGACTGCAGTCATTTTAACCAAGGAAGGCAGTCTCTTCCATCATTTATCACATGTGCAACTTGACCAATGATGAATAAAAAAATCCATGTTTACCCACAGCCCTAACTGCTACCTTAGAGGTTGTTAAGCAACAAATTCCCTTTAAACTCTACCATATGCAAATCATCAGACACAATTTGCATTTTAAAGTATTTAACTCTACATATTTATTGGATTTTGAGGCCGTGCTGATCATTGATTTATGTGCTTCTGGCAATCATATTTCCATATTTGTATGATTTTGATGACAGTAATAATTCAAATATGCAGAAAGTTGTTCTTTGAACAATATCTTTAATTACGTCCTCAAAGCATCATTGTTTTGCCTGGTGTCCTGACAAAAAGGGTTTGAAATAAGAAATGGCATAATAATCCAAAACGCATAGAAATATATTTGTCATTTTCTGTATACTACCAAATGCACAGAAGTGACTTTTCACATTAACCAATCCTTAACCTTAAAAAGGCTACAAAGCCCAGCAAACTTGTACCTAAATACTTTTATTAATACTGACACACTTTCACGACAAATCCAATCACACTTCATAA
This sequence comes from Puma concolor, assembly GCF_028749965.1. NCBI lineage: Eukaryota > Metazoa > Chordata > Mammalia > Carnivora > Felidae > Puma > Puma concolor. Next base: position 90,575,503 of record NC_141678.1, on the reverse strand, counting down.
CACTTGTGTTCAAAATGCAAAACCTGCCCCATTTACTTTGCCGCTAACTCAAAAACTTTTGCTGCCGTGTTTTTTTTTTATTGAAGTCATCACAAATTATGTGCTTTCTTATGAAAGCTATCAAGAAATATAATCATTAAAAGATTCGCAAATGTTTACCGTATTTGTTTTCTCCAACACAACGATCAACCATAGCTCCTACAACCATTGTCAGCATAATTTTAAGATGATTTACCATTCAACTATATAAATAAATTTCCTACAATGTTCAGGCAAATACAAATACAGCCATGAATTTTAGCTAAGGAAAGCAGGGTTAACAACTTCAAAATTAAGTAAAAGACAGACATATCTTTTTATTTCACATTTTTTTTCCAATTTTGTAAGTAGACATACATTTTTATATGCATTTATTCTGTAATAACTAACATCCTACATGGTGCTTAATCAACTCTGCATATGTTAGGCATTTCAATGAACAATGGAACGGGTTTATTTTACAAAACACAAAAGAATCAATCCTGAGGATAAAATGAAAATCATTAAAATGCAATCTTTAAAAAATAAAAATTTATGTATTGATGAAATCAGAAATAAAGCCCAAGACATACCAGCGTTAAGTTCTCTAGCTATTTCAAAAATCCACGATCTTTAAATACCCAGAGAAGACAAATTTAGGGAGAAAAATATTAATATGTGCTCAAATTTCCCCAGATGAATATACAAAAAAGTAAAAAAACATTATATGAATATTATATTTTAACCACCCCATTTAAAGCATACACACATACACACACACACAGCGTTTTAAATTCTTACTGAAATTTACATTAATAGCTATTGTTTAGAGGAAGCTAAAATATCTTCTTTATGGATGTTTAGATCAAATTTAGTAGCTATCATAGTTGAATAAATGTCAACCAGTTTTTGCGAGAATACTCCAAGCAAATAATCATGTAACATAAGCCCAAGTCCCGGCCACCCTAAACATATGTTAATTAAGAAAAAATTCAGGAATATTCACAATCTCTTGGAGTCATTCTAATTAAAACAAAAGTAGGTTGAAATAATTTCCAAATAATTATTTTACAGTATTTTTACACACATCATTTCTAATCATCATATTGACATTTTATACATCACAGTTTTCCTTTGTAGTATTTTAAACTCCATTCAATGTTCACCTAGGTAGTAATACTTTCCTAAGAGTTCTTCACTCATTAAACCTGTAAAATCTTGTCATCCTGTGAGTATGAAAATAGCAGTGAGGAAAACACAGGACGTTTACTAAGCAACTTAAAAAAAATAATAATAAAGATGAACTGCTGTTTATATTGTAGTGATGTTGAACCGTGCTGGGAAGTAAGGTTACAGTAGTATTTCCAGTTCCGCACACAAAGAGGAAAAGAAGGAGGGGAAGGGAAGAAAAGGAAAGAAGAGGAGAGGGAAGGGACGGGAAGGAGGGAAAAGGAAGGAAGGAAAGAAGAAAGGAAGGGAGGTGGGGAGGGAGACCAGGTTAAGAAATGAGGGAGGAAGACCTTGGAAGTGGGGGAGAAATTCTAGGGACACCCCTTAACTCCCCCTGGTGGTCACGCAAGAAATTGCACGGCTGACTCTCCCCAGTGGGGACAGTCCGTATTTACAGAACAAGTGCGGTGGTCACTGTGGCCGTGCGGTAGGAGAAGTGATTCACACAATGCAGAGAAGAGGGAGCTGAGAGCCAAGTGTTCTGAAGGTGAATGCTTCAGGGCAGGTCAGCTCTCCCTGGGCTCAGCCCAGCCGGCATATCTGAGCTTATACACAGCAAAGGCCTTGAGGGAGGAGCGTCCACACGTGAATACCTGTGTGCAAGACCACAGCTAAAGGAGATTACTCGGCTTACTGCGCCAGATCTCATGCTCATAGCAGTCTTCCTCTTCACTCTCTTTTTGTTTTTGCCCACAGTAATGCAAGTGGACAAAGAGGAAATCACACAGAAATACACCTGCATTATATGCTTTTAACGTGCATGTAAGCAACAAATAGGAGTCAGAACAATCAGCCGTGAAATCGTGAAATAAATGAGATTTTAAATCAATCAACACTCTTGTGTGAATTACACATACTACACAAAATGCTCCTTCTGTTATAATCCTTGTTATATAATTATGCCCAAAAAAGATATATTTTAAGAGATTACCCTCAATTTTACAGCTTTCACAGTCTTGAACAAGGAAAGTCTGCTTTCCACCGTGGATATTAACAACTCAGAAAATTTAATGAATAAGCAAACAGGAAGCCCACACAGACACACACAAAAAAGCTAGTGAAATATCTGACTAAAATTACTGTACATCAGTAAAAGAAAAACACATGTACAAGCTCAACAGTTAGGAAAATAACCTCCTAAAATAGTGCATTCAAAGCAAGCATATCACTTAAATCAAGTTTCAGCACAGTAAAAAGCAATCCTAGAAAACAACAATGGCTTTTATCAATAAAATTTAAATTATTAACAATTGGAAAGGATATGTTAAATATCTGCCTCTGATTATATAAATACCAAACCACAAAAATAATATGCTCAGTAAATAGTCTCCACATTACTCAACAACGTCCGTCTGAGCCACCACTGTTGCCTAGTCTCTGCTTCCCTTTCTGCGGTTCATTACAGGGCTACAGGGACTCATCGCGGGCTGCCTCTTGCCCTGTCCCTTAATTGCCCTCTAGGCACTATCCTTGTAATCACTGAAATGTTCTTAGCTTGGCCAGGTGCTCCCGAGGGCATAGGATAGATCTCCATGGTTTAGGAATCAAAGTATACAATCAGTACGTCCAGGTTTGAAACGCCAGAGGGGACAGGACTAATATTGTTTGCATTATTAAAATCTGTGTTCCCTGATCCTTCTGTAAACTTACATTGCTTGGTCTCAGGGTGGGGTCAAACATCCTTTGTCCTTCAAGGTCTTTAACAAATAAAGGATTACTCATGTGTGTGTCCAAATGCAGGTACATATATGAACACTAACACACATCCATAAAAAATGAACTGCATACCAGGAAAAAAAAAAAAAAAACCCTCACGTTTACTAAATTTTAAGTGTCTTGGAAAAACAAGTTATTTTTATGGAAAGTAACCTAACTCAAGTTGTGTAAGTCCCTTTGATTCACAAAGACTCATCTGAATATTCCAAGTATCCCTTAACAAAATGTGTGAATGAAATTTCTTTTAATTAGTTACAACTGCAGCCCAATTCTTAATAGGCTTCTATTATAATGATAAATATATACAGTAGCAACAATAAAAAATACAAAATAATTCATTTGTCTTCAAGGGAGAATGTGAAATTTATACAATAAACTCTTAAGTGTGAAAATAAAATTCTCCTAGAACCTTGGCATTATTTTTATAATTTGTATAGCCGAGCAAAATGCTTATTAATAATAGATTAAGCAGTTGTAGCCAGCCATATAAATTGGCAGTTGATTAAAAAAGGATCTGAAATTACAGTCTTACAGTACCACACAAAAGCAACATTTTCACTTGTAAAATAAAACAGAAAGCTAAACCTTGAACTGCTTGGTTCAACCAATACCTGCAGGACATAAAATCACATCGATATTATATATGTGCATGTGCGTGAGCGCGCACGCACACACACACACACACACACACACACAACATACACACACAACTCAAATAAAGAGAAACAAATATTCAGTGAAAGAAGACAAATCACACAGTAGTCCTGGGGTGGGGGGGGGCGGGGGGGAGTCTAGTCTTTTTCACATTTTTTGTTGCATTCAAAACCCCCACATACACAATAAATTCAGGCTCATTTACTCAGATACCACATGGTGATATTTATGGATGAGGGTGAAAAGTCGATAGTGATACTGATCATCTCAGTGTTCGGCTCACAAGCTCTTTCTACAGCCCAGTGGACAGACACACGTCCAACCGCAAGGCGGACTTTAAGTACTTTATAAGCTAATAAATATTCTTCCAAATAGTAAACTTGTATGTATTTTATTGTAGCCTGATTAAATTATGTCTAGGATATTTAAGTTCTGATTCAGATTAATGAAAAACATGTATTTTTTGAAGCACGCATATATATGTGTGTACATGGCTCACGGTGCTTCAGTATAAAAGCTAAAATAAATTTTAAAATAAAATGATTGAATTTAGGGAAGCAATAACTTATGGACTGTATAATAAGAACTCATATAACAGTATAATTTTTTACATAGTTCAGTAATTGCTAGTATTCCTCACATAATACAGAATTTTTAAAAGTAAACAATTTGTGATGAAACAATAAATAATGGCATTACTACACACTGATCAAAGAGGACACAGCGAAAATAGCACTTTTCAGTCATTTTAAAAAGATGTTCTTTTAAAAATAACGATGCTAGATGACTAAGCACACGAAATAAGAAAAATGTACAGGGCAGCTCATTTATAGTAATTCAACCTTCATCT